>NW_027464585.1:59968536-60051036 GCF_043290135.1 Rhipicephalus microplus | reverse complement strand
CCTAACCTAACCTAACCTAACCCAACCTAACCTAACCTAACCTAACTTAACCCAACTCAACCCAACCTAACCTAACCTAACCTAACCTAACCTAACCTAACGACGGTTGCAAGCGCTTTCACATTAAATATCGCAGTTCCCCACTTTTAATGGTGAAAAACACTGCATCTCAGTAATTGACATTGTTTAATGCGGTTTTACGACGGTTCATATCTTAACCTAACCTAACATTCGCACTTGTATCTAAAAACGCTCAATTACACTGTTTCGTTCACAATTACGATATTTGCTTGACCTCACAGTTTCTCACCAACTTATTACAGTACAGAACGCTGTATCTCGCTAAATGACATTGTTCTTTAAGGTTTCACGATGCTTGCATGCGATTTAACGAGAATATCACAATATAGCAGTTTCGCACTTGTAACGGTAGAACACGCAGTATTTGGCTTGTTCATGCCGTTTTGTGTGTTTCACAACATTTCACCTATCGCAGTTTAATACTCGCTATAAAACAACACTATCTCGTTAGATGACGTCGTTTTTGGTAGTTTCACGACGCTACCTAGCTTAAACTAACCTAACCTAACCTAACCTTCGCACTTCTATCGTTATAAAACGTTTTACTCGCCACTTTACAATGTTTTCTACAAGATTACGACGGTTTCATGCGCTTTCACATTAGATATCGCAGTTCCCAACTTGTAAAGGTGAAAAACACTGCATCTCACTAAGTGACATTGTTTATTGCGGTTTTACGACGGTTCGTATTTTAACCTAACGTAACCTAACCTAACCTAACCCAACCTAACCTAACATAACCTAACCTAACCTAACCTAACCAAACCTAACCTAACCTAACCTAACGACGTTTGCAAGTGCTTTCACATTAGATATCGCAGTTCCCAACTTGTAATGGTGAAAAACACTGCATCTCACTAAGTGACATTGTTTAATGCGGTTTTACGACGGTTCATATCTTAACCTAACCTAACATTCGCACTTGTATCTAAAAACGCTCTATTACACTGTTTTGTTCACAATTACGATATTTGCATAACCTCACAGTTTTTCACCAACTTATTGCAGTACAAAACGCTGTATCTCGCTAAATGACATTGTTCTTTAAGGTTTCACGATGCTTGCATGCGCTTTACCGAGAATGTCACAACATAGCACTTTCGCACTTGTAACGGTACAACACGCAGTATTTGGCTTGTTCATGCCGTTTTGTGTGCTTTCACAACATTTTACCTATCGCAGTTTCGTACTCGCAATAAAACAACACTATCTCGTTAGATGACGTCGTTTTTGGTGGTTTCACGACGCTACCCAGCTTAAACTAACATAACTCAACCTAACATAACCTTCGCACTTCTATCGTTAGAAAACGTTTTACTCGCTACTTTACATTGCTTTCTACAACATTACGACGGTTTCAAGCGCTTTCACATTAGATATCGCAGTTCCCAACTTGTAAAGGTGAAAAACACTGCATCTCACTAAGTGATATTGTTTATTGCGGTTTTACGACGGTTCATACCTTAACCTAACGTAACCTAACCTAACCTAACCCAACCTAACCTAACATAACCTAACCTAACCTAACCTAACCAAACCTAACCTAACGTAACCTAACCTAACCGAACCTAACCTAACCTAACGACGTTTGCAAGTGGTTTCACATTAGATATCGCAGTTCCCAACTTGTAATGGTGAAAAACACTGCATCTCACTAAGTGACATTGTTTAATGCGGTTTTATGACGGTTCATATCTTAACCTAACCTAACATTCGCACTTGTATTAAAAAACGCTCTATTACACTGTTTCGTTCACAATTAGGATATTTGCATAACCTCACAGTTTTTCACCAACTAATTGCAGTACAGAACGCTGTATCTCGCTAAATGACATCGTTCTTTAAGGTTTCACGATGCTTGCATGCGCTTTAACGAGAATATCACAACATAGCAGTTTCGCACTTGTAACGGTACAACACGCAGTATTTGGCTTGTTCATGCCGTTTTGTGTGCTTTCACAACATTTCACCTATCGCAGTTTCGTACTCGCAATAAAACAACACTATCTCGTTAGATGACGTTGTTTTTGGTAGTTTCACGACGCTACCTAGCTTAAACTAACATAACTCAACCTAACATGACCTTCGCACTTCTATCGTTAGAAAACGTTTTACTCGCTACTTTACATTGCTTTCTACAACATTACGACGGTTTCAAGCGCTTTCACATTAGATATCACAGTTCCCAACTTGTAAAGGTGAAAAACACTGCATCTCACTAAGTGACATTGTTTAATGCGGTTTTACGACGGTTCATACCTTACCCTAACCTAACCTAACCTAACCTTACCTAACCTAACCTAACCTAACCTAACCCAACCCAACTTAACCTAACCTAACCTAACCTAACCTAAACTAACCTAACCCAACCTAACCTAACCTAACCCAACCTAACCCAACCCAACCCAACCTAACCTAACCTAAGCTAACCTAACCTAACCTAACCAAACCTAACCTAACCTAACTTAACCTAACCTAACGTAACCTAACCTAACCTAACCTATTCTAACGTAACCTAACCTTACCTGACCTAACCTAACCTAACGTAACCTAACCTAACCTAACATAACCTAACGTAACCTAACCTAACCTAACCTAACCTAACGTAACCTAACCTAACCTAACCCAACCTAACCCAACCCAACCCAACCCAACAACACCCAACCCAACCTAACCTAACCTAACCTAACCTTACCTAACCTAACATAACCTAACGTAACGTAACCTAACCTAACCTAACCTAACGTAACCTAACCTAACGTAACCTAACCTAACCTAACCTAACCCAACCTAACCTAACCTAACCTAACCTAACCCAACTCAACCCAACCTAACCTAACCTAACCTAACCTAACCTAACCTAACGACGGTTGCAAGCGCTTTCACATTAAATATCGCAGTTCCCCACTTTTAATGGTGAAAAACACTGCATCTCAGTAATTGACATTGTTTAATGCGGTTTTACGACGGTTCATATCTTAACCTAACCTAACATTCGCACTTGTATCTAAAAACGCTCAATTACACTGTTTCGTTCACAATTACGATATTTGCTTGACCTCACAGTTTCTCACCAACTTATTACAGTACAGAACGCTGTATCTCGCTAAATGACATTGTTCTTTAAGGTTTCACGATGCTTGCATGCGATTTAACGAGAATATCACAATATAGCAGTTTCGCACTTGTAACGGTAGAACACGCAGTATTTGGCTTGTTCATGCCGTTTTGTGTGTTTCACAACATTTCACCTATCGCAGTTTAATACTCGCTATAAAACAACACTATCTCGTTAGATGACGTCGTTTTTGGTAGTTTCACGACGCTACCTAGCTTAAACTAACCTAACCTAACCTAACCTTCGCACTTCTATCGTTATAAAACGTTTTACTCGCCACTTTACAATGTTTTCTACAAGATAACGACGGTTTCATGCGCTTTCACATTAGATATCGCAGTTCCCAACTTGTAAAGGTGAAAAACACTGCATCTCACTAAGTGACATTGTTTATTGCGGTTTTACGACGGTTCGTACCTTAACCTAACGTAACCTAACCTAACCTAACCCAACCTAACCTAACATAACCTAACCTAACCTAACCTAACCAAACCTAACCTAACCTAACCTAACGACGTTTGCAAGTGCTTTCACATTAGATATCGCAGTTCCCAACTTGTAATGGTGAAAAACACTGCATCTCACTAAGTGACATTGTTTAATGCGGTTTTACGACGGTTCATATCTTAACCTAACCTAACATTCGTACTTGTATTGAAAAACGCTCTATTACACTGTTTCGTTCACAATTACGATATTTGCATAACCTCACAGTTTTTCACCAACTTATTGCAGTACAGAACGCTGTATCTCGCTAAATGACATCGTTCTTTAAGGTTTCACGATGCTTGCATGCGCTTTAACGAGAATATCACAATATAGCAGTTTCGCACTTGTAACGGTAGAACACGCAGTATTTGGCTTGTTCATGCCGTTTTGTGTGCATTCACAACACTTTACCTATCGCAGTTTAATACTCGCTATAAAACAACACTATCTCGTTAGATGACGTCGTTTTTGGTAGTTTCACGACGCTACCTAGCTTAAACTAACCTAACCTAACCTAACGTTCGCACTTCTATCGTTAGAAAACGTTTTACTCGCAACTTTACAATGTTTTCTACAAGATTACGACGGTTTCATGCGCTTTCACATTAGATATCGTAGTTCCCGACTTGTAATGTTGAAAAACACTACATCTCACTAAGTGACATTGTTTAATGCGGTTTTACGACGGTTGATATGTCAAGCTAACCTAACATTCGCACTTGTATCTAAAGACGCTCAATTACACTGTTTCGTTCACAATTACGATATTTGCTTGACCTCACAGTTTCTCACCAACTTATTACAGTACAGAACGCTGTATCTCGCTAAATGACATCGTTCTTTAAGGTTTCACGATACTTGCATGCGCTTTACCGAGAATGTCACAACATAGCAGTTTCGCACTTGTAACGGTACAACACGCAGTATTTGGCTTGTTCATGCCGTTTTGAGTGCTTTCACAACATTTTACCTGTCGCAGTTTCGTACTCGCATTAAAACAACACTATCTCGTTAGATGACGTCGTTTTTGGTGGTTTCACGACGCTACCTAGCTTAAACTAACATACCTCAAACTAACCGAACCTTCGCACTTCTATTGTTAGAAAACATTTTATTCGCTACTTTACAATGTTTTCTACAAGATTACGACGGTTTCATGCGCTTTCACATTAGATATCGCAGTTCCCGACTTGTAATGATGAAAAACACAGCATCTCACTAAGTGACATTGTTTAACGCGGTTTTAGCGCGGTTCATATTTTAACCTAACCTAACCTTACCTAAACCAACCTAACCTAACCTAACCTAACCAAACCTTACCTAACATACCCTAACCTAACCTAACCTAACCTAACCAAACCTAACCTAACCTAACCTAACGTAACCTAACCTAACCTAACCTAACCTAACCTAACGACGTTTGCAAGCGCTTTCACATTAGATATCGCAGTTCCCGACTTGTAATGGTGAAAAACACTGCATCTCACTAAGTGACATTGATTAATGCGGTTTTACGACGGTTCATATCTTAACCTAACCTAACATTCGCACTTGTATTAAAAAACGCTCTATTACACTGTTTCGTTCACAATTACGATATTTGCATAACCTCACAGTTTTTCACCAACTTATTGCAGTACAGAACGCTGTATCTCGCTAAATGACATTGTTCTTTAAGGTTTCACGATGCTTGCATGCGCTTTAACGAGAATATCGCAATATAGCAGTTTCGCACTTGTAACGGTAGAACACGCAGTATTTGGCTTGTTCATGCCGTTTTGTGTGCTTTCACAACATTTCACCTATCGCAGTTTAATACTCGCTATAAAACAACACTATCTCGTTAGATGACGTCGTTTTTGGTAGTTTCACGACGCTACCTAGCTTAAACTAACCTAACCTAACCTAACCTTCGCACTTCTATCGTTAGAAAACGTTTTACTCGCCACTTTACAATGTTTTCTACACGATTACGACGGTTTCATGCGCTTTCACATTAGATATCGTAGTTCCCGACTTGTAATGTTGAAAAACACTACATCTCACTAAGTGACATTGTTTAATGCGGTTTTACGACGGTTGATATCTCAACCTAACCTAACATTCGCACTTGTATATTAATACGCTCAATTACACTGTTTCGTTCACAATTACGATATTTGCTTGACCTCACAGTTTCTCACCAACTTATTACAGTACAGAACGCTGTATCTCGCTAGATGACATCGTTCTTTAAGGTTTCACGATACTTGCTTGCGCTTTTGCGAGAATATCACAATAAAGCAGTTTCGCACTTGTAACGGCACAAGACGCAGTATCTGGCTAGTTCATGCCATTTTGTGTGCTTTCCCAATATTTCACCTATCGCAGTTTCGTACTCGCAATAAAACAACACTATCTCGTTAGATGACATCGTTTTTGGTGGTTTCACGACGCTACCTAGCTCAAACTAACCGAACCTTCGCACTTCTATGGTTAGAAAACGTTTATTCGCTACTTTACAATGTTTTCTACAAGATTACGACGGTTTCATGCGCTTTCACATTAGATATCGCAGTTCCCGACTTGTAATGGTGGAAAACACAGCATCTCACTAAGTGACATTGTTTAATGCGGTTTTAGCGCGGTTCATATCTTAACCTAACCTAACCTTACCTAACCCAACCTAACCTAACCTAACCTAACCAAACCTTACCTAACATACCCTAACCTAACCTAACCTAACCTAACCAAACCTAACCTAACCTAACCTAACCTAACCTAACCTAACCTAAGCTAAAATAACCTAACGACGTTTGCAAGCGCTTTCACATTAGATATCGCAGTTCCCGACTTGTAATGGTAAAAACACTGCATCTCACTAAGTGACATTGTTTAATGCGGTTTTACGACGGTTCATACCTTAACCTAACCTAACCTAACCTAACCTAACCTTACCTAACCTAACCTAACCTAACCCAACCCAACTTAACCTAAGGTAACCTAACCTAACCTAAACTAACCTAACCCAACCTAACCTAACCTAACCTAACCTAACCCAACCTAACCCAACCCATCCCAACCTAACCTAACCTAAGCTAACCTAACCTAACCTAACCAAACCTAACCTAACCTAACTTAACCTAACCTAACGTAACCTAACCTAACCTATTCTAACGTAACCTAACCTTACCTGACCTAACCTAACCTAACGTAACCTAACCTAACCTAACCTAACCTAACCTAACCCAACCTAACCCAACCCAACCCAACAACACCCAACCCAACCTAACCTAACCTAACCTAACCTTACCTAACCTAACCAAATTATCCTTACCTAACCTAACCTAACTTAACGTAACCTAACCTAACCTAACCTAACGTAACCTAACCTAACGTAACCTAACCTAACCTAACCTAACCTAACCCAACCTAACCTAACCTAACCTAACCTAACCTAACCCAACTCAACCCAACCTAACCTAATCTAACCTAACCTAACCTAACCTAACCTAACCAAACCTAACCTAACCTAACCTAACCTAACCTAACCTAACGATGGTTGCAAGCGCTTTCACATTAAATATCGCAGTTCCCCACTTTTAATGGTGAAAAACACTGCATCTCAGTAATTGACATTGTTTAATGCGGTTTTACGACGGTTCATATCTTAACCTAACCTAACATTCGCACTTGTATCTAAAAACGCTCTATTACACTGTTTTGTTCACAATTACGATATTTGCATAACCTCACAGTTTTTCACCAACTTATTGCAGTACAGAACGCTGTATCTCGCTAAATGACATTGTTCTTTAAGGTTTCACGATGCTTGCATGCGATTTAACGAGAATGTCACAACATAGCACTTTCGCACTTGTAACGGTACAACACGCAGTATTTGGCTTGTTCATGCCGTTTTGTGTGCTTTCACAACATTTTACCTATCGCAGTTTCGTACTCGCAATAAAACAACACCATCTCGTTAGACGACGTCGTTTTTGGTGGTTTCACGACGCTACCTAGCTTAAACTAACCTAACCTAACCTAACCTTCGCACTTCTATCGTTAGAAAACGTTTTACTCGCCACTTTACAATGTTTTCTACAAGATTACGACGGTTTCATGCGCTTTCACATTAGATATCGTAGTTCCCGACTTGTAATGTTGAAAAACACTACATCTCACTAAGTGACATTGTTTAATGCGGTTTTACGACGGTTGATATGTCAACCTAACCTAACATTCGCACTTGTATCTAAAGACGCTCAATTACACTGTTTCGTTCACAATTACGATATTTGCTTGACCTCACAGTTTCTCACCAACTTATTACAGTACAGAACGCTGTATCTCGCTAAATGACATCGTTCTTTAAGGTTTCACGATACTTGCATGCGCTTTACCGAGAATGTCACAACATAGCACTTTCGCACTTGTAACGGTACAACACGCAGTATTTGGCTTGTTCATGCCGTTTTGTGTGCTTTCACAACATTTTACCTATCGCAGTTTCGTACTCGCAATAAAACAACACTATCTCGTTAGACGACGTCGTTTTTGGTGGTTTCACGACGCTACCTAGCTTAAACTAACATAACTCAACCTAACATAACCTTCGCACTTCTATCGTTAGAAAACGTTTTACTCGCTACTTTACATTGCTTTCTACAACATTACGACGGTTTCAAGCGCTTTCACATTAGATATCGCAGTTCCCAACTTGTAAAGGTGAAAAACACTGCATCTCACTAAGTGACATTGTTTATTGCGGTTTTACGACGGTTCATACCTTAACCTAACGTAACCTAACCTAACCTAACCCAACCTAACCTAACATAACCTAACCTAACCTAACCTAACCAAACCTAACCTAACGTAACCTAACCTAACCTAACCTAACCTAACCTAACCTAACGACGTTTGCAAGCGCTTTCACATTAGATATCGCAGTTCCCAACTTGTAATGGTGAAAAACACTGCATCTCACTAAGTGACATTGTTTAATGCGGTTTTACGACGGTTCATATCTTAACCTAACCTAACATTCGTACTTGTATTGAAAAACGCTCTATTACACTGTTTCGTTCACAATTACGATATTTGCATAACCTCACAGTTTTTCACCAACTTATTGCAGTACAGAACGCTGTATCTCGCTAAATGACATTGTTCTTTAAGGTTTCACGATGCTTGCATGCGCTTTAACGAGAATATTACAATATAGCAGTTTCGCACTTGTAACGGTAGAACACGCAGTATTTGGCTTGTTCATGCCGTTTTGTGTGCATTCACAACATTTCACCTACCGCAGTTTAATACTCGCAATAAAACAACACTATCTCGTTAGATGACGTCGTTTTTGGTAGTTTCACGACGCTACCTAGCTTAAACTAACCTAACCTAACCTAACCTTCGCACTTCTATCGTTAGAAAACGTTTTACTCGCAATTTTACAATGTTTTCTACACGATTACGACGGTTTCATGCGCTTTCACATTAGATATTGTAGTTCCCGACTTGTAATGTTGAAAAACACTACATCTTAATAAGTGACATTGTTTAATGCGGTTTTACGACGGTTGATATCTCAACCTAACCTAACATTCGCACTTGTATCTAAATACGCTCAATTACACTGTTTCGTTCACAATTACGATATTTGCTTGACCTCACAGTTTCTCACCAACTTATTACAGTACAGAACGCTGTATCTCGCTAGATGACATCGTTCTTTAAGGTTTCACGATACTTGCATGCGCTTTAGCGAGAATATCACAATAAAGCAGTTTCGCACTTGTAACGGCACAAGACGCAGTATCTGGCTAGTTCATGCCATTTTGTGTGCTTTCCCAATATTTCACCTATCGCAGTTTCGTACTCGCAATAAAACAACACTATCTCGTTAGATGACATCGTTTTTGGTGGTTTCACGACGCTACCTAGCTCAAACTAACCGAACCTTCCCACTTCTATCGTTAGAAAACGTTTTATTCGCTACTTTACAATGTTTTCTACAAGATTACGACGGTTTCATGCGCTTTCACATTAGATATCGCAGTTCCCGACTTGTAATGGTGGAAAACACAGCATCTCACTAAGTGACATTGTTTAATGCGGTTTTAGCGCGGTTCATATCTTAACCTAACCTAACCTTACCTAACCCAACCTAACCTAACCTAACCTAACCAAACCTAACCAAACCTAACCTAACCTAACCTAACCTAAGCTAAAATAACCTAACGACTTTTGCAAGCGCTTTCACATTAGATATCGCAGTTCCCGACTTGTAATGGTGAAAACACTGCATCTCACTAAGTGACATTGTTTAATGCGGTTTTACGACGGTTCATACCTTAACCTAACCTAACCTAACCTAACCTTACCTAACCTAACGTAACCTAACCCAACCCAACTTAACCTAAGGTAACCTAACCTAACCTAAACTAACCTAACCCAACCTAACCTAACCTAACCTAACCTAACCCAACCTAACCCAACCCATCCCAACCTAACCTAACCTAAGCTAACCTAACCTAACCTAACCAAACCTAACCTAACCTAACTTAACCTAACCTAACGTAACCTAACCTAACCTATTCTAACGTAACCTAACCTTGCCTGACCTAACCTAACCTAACGTAACCTAACCTAACCTAACATAACCTAACGTAACCTAACCTAACCTAACCTAACGTAACCTAACCTAACCTAACCCAACCTAACCCAACCCAACCCAACCCAACAACACCCAACCCAACCTAACCTAACCTAACCTAACCTTACCTAACCTAACCAAATTATCCTTACCTAACCTAACCTAACCTAACGTAACCTAACCTAACCTAACCTAACGTAACCTAACCTAACGTAACCTAACCTAACCTAACCTAACCTAACCCAACCTAACCTAACCTAACCTAACCTAACCCAACTCAACCCAACCTAACCTAATCTAACCTAACCTAACCTAACCTAACCTAACCAAACCTAACCTAACCTAACCTAACCTAACCTAACGACGGTTGCAAGCGCTTTCACATTAAATATCGCAGTTCCCCACTTTTAATGGTGAAAAACACTGCATCTCAGTAATTGACATTGTTTAATGCGGTTTTACGACGGTTCATATCTTAACCTAACCTAACATTCGCACTTGTATCTAAAAACGCTCTATTACACTGTTTTGTTCACAATTACGATATTTGCATAACCTCACAGTTTTTCACCAACTTATTGCAGTACAGAACGCTGTATCTCGCTAAATGACATTGTTCTTTAAGGTTTCACGATGCTTGCATGCGATTTAACGAGAATATCACAATATAGCAGTTTCGCACTTGTAACGGTAGAACACGCAGTATTTGGCTTGTTCATGCCGTTTTGTGTGCTTTCACAACATTTCACCTATCGCAGTTTAATACTCGCTATAAAACAACACTATCTCGTTAGATGACGTCGTTTTTGGTAGTTTCACGACGCTACCTAGCTTAAACTAACCTAACCTAACCTAACCTTCGCACTTCTATCGTTAGAAAACGTTTTACTCGCCACTTTACAATGTTTTCTACAAGATTACGACGGTTTCATGCGCTTTCACATTAGATATCGTAGTTCCCGACTTGTAATGTTGAAAAACACTACATCTCACTAAGTGACATTGTTTAATGCGGTTTTACGACGGTTGATATGTCAACCTAACCTAACATTCGCACTTGTATCTAAAGACGCTCAATTACACTGTTTCGTTCACAATTACGATATTTGCTTGACCTCACAGTTTCTCACCAACTTATTACAGTACAGAACGCTGTATCTCGCTAAATGACATCGTTCTTTAAGGTTTCACGATACTTGCATGCGCTTTTCCGAGAATGTCACAACATAGCAGTTTCGCACTTGTAACGGTACAACACGCAGTATTTGGCTTGTTCATGCCGTTTTGTGTGCTTTCACAACATTTTACCTATCGCAGTTTCGTACTCGCAATAAAACAACACTATCTCGTTAGATGACGTCGTTTTTGGTGGTTTCACGACGCTACCTAGCTTAAACTAACATAACTCAACCTAACATAACCTTCGCACTTCTATCGTTAGAAAACGTTTTACTCGCTACTTTACATTGCTTTCTACAACATTACGACGGTTTCAAGCGCTTTCACATTAGATATCGCAGTTCTCAACTTGTAAAGGTGAAAAACACTGCATCTCACTAAGTGACATTGTTTATTGCGGTTTTACGACGGTTCATACCTTAACCTAACGTAACCTAACCTAACCTAACCTAACCTAACCTAACATAACCTAACCTAACCTAACCTAACCAAACCTAACCTAACGTAACCTAACCTAACCTAACCTAACCTAACGACGTTTGCAAGCGCTTTCACATTAGATATCGCAGTTCCCAACTTGTAATGGTGAAAAACACTGCATCTCACTAAGTGACATTGTTTAATGCGGTTTTACGACGGTTCATATCTTAACCTAATCTAACATTCGTACTTGTATTGAAAAACGCTCTATTACACTGTTTTGTTCACAATTACGATATTTGCATAACCTCACAGTTTTTCACCAACTTATTGCAGTACAGAACGCTGTATCTCGCTAAATGACATTGTTCTTTAAGGTTTCACGATGCTTGCATGCGATTTAACGAGAATATCACAATATAGCAGTTTCGCACTTGTAACGGTAGAACACGCAGTATTTGGCTTGTTCATGCCGTTTTGTGTGCATTCACAACACTTTACCTATCGCAGTTTAATACTCGCTATAAAACAACACTATCTCGTTAGATGACGTCGTTTTTGGTAGTTTCACGACGCTACCTAGCTTAAACTAACCTAACCTAACCTAACGTTCGCACTTCTATCGTTAGAAAACGTTTTACTCGCAACTTTACAATGTTTTCTACAAGATTACGACGGTTTCATGCGCTTTCACATTAGATATCGTAGTTCCCGACTTGTAATGTTGAAAAACACTACATCTCACTAAGTGACATTGTTTAATGCGGTTTTACGACGGTTGATATGTCAAGCTAACCTAACATTCGCACTTGTATCTAAAGACGCTCAATTACACTGTTTCGTTCACAATTACGATATTTGCTTGACCTCACAGTTTCTCACCAACTTATTACAGTACAGAACGCTGTATCTCGCTAAATGACATCGTTCTTTAAGGTTTCACGATACTTGCATGCGCTTTACCGAGAATGTCACAACATAGCAGTTTCGCACTTGTAACGGTACAACACGCAGTATTTGGCTTGTTCATGCCGTTTTGAGTGCTTTCACAACATTTTACCTGTCGCAGTTTCGTACTCGCATTAAAACAACACTATCTCGTTAGATGACGTCGTTTTTGGTGGTTTCACGACGCTACCTAGCTTAAACTAACATACCTCAAACTAACCGAACCTTCGCACTTCTATTGTTAGAAAACATTTTATTCGCTACTTTACAATGTTTTCTACAAGATTACGACGGTTTCATGCGCTTTCACATTAGATATCGCAGTTCCCGACTTGTAATGATGAAAAACACAGCATCTCACTAAGTGACATTGTTTAACGCGGTTTTAGCGCGGTTCATATTTTAACCTAACCTAACCTTACCTAAACCAACCTAACCTAACCTAACCTAACCAAACCTTACCTAACATACCCTAACCTAACCTAACCTAACCTAACCAAACCTAACCTAACCTAACCTAACGTAACCTAACCTAACCTAACCTAACCTAACCTAACGACGTTTGCAAGCGCTTTCACATTAGATATCGCAGTTCCCGACTTGTAATGGTGAAAAACACTGCATCTCACTAAGTGACATTGATTAATGCGGTTTTACGACGGTTCATATCTTAACCTAACCTAACATTCGCACTTGTATTAAAAAACGCTCTATTACACTGTTTCGTTCACAATTACGATATTTGCATAACCTCACAGTTTTTCACCAACTTATTGCAGTACAGAACGCTGTATCTCGCTAAATGACATTGTTCTTTAAGGTTTCACGATGCTTGCATGCGCTTTAACGAGAATATCGCAATATAGCAGTTTCGCACTTGTAACGGTAGAACACGCACTATTTGGCTTGTTCATGCCGTTTTGTGTGCTTTCACAACATTTCACCTATCGCAGTTTAATACTCGCTATAAAACAACACTATCTCGTTAGATGACGTCGTTTTTGGTAGTTTCACGACGCTACCTAGCTTAAACTAACCTAACCTAACCTAACCTTCGCACTTCTATCGTTAGAAAACGTTTTACTCGCCACTTTACAATGTTTTCTACACGATTACGACGGTTTCATGCGCTTTCACATTAGATATCGTAGTTCCCGACTTGTAATGTTGAAAAACACTACATCTCACTAAGTGACATTGTTTATTGCGGTTTTACGACGGTTGATATCTCAACCTAACCTAACATTCGCACTTGTATATTAATACGCTCAATTACACTGTTTCGTTCACAATTACGATATTTGCTTGACCTCACAGTTTCTCACCAACTTATTACAGTACAGAACGCTGTATCTCGCTAGATGACATCGTTCTTTAAGGTTTCACGATACTTGCTTGCGCTTTTGCGAGAATATCACAATAAAGCAGTTTCGCACTTGTAACGGCACAAGACGCAGTATCTGGCTAGTTCATGCCATTTTGTGTGCTTTCCCAATATTTCACCTATCGCAGTTTCGTACTCGCAATAAAACAACACTATCTCGTTAGATGACATCGTTTTTGGTGGTTTCACGACGCTACCTAGCTCAAACTAACCGAACCTTCGCACTTCTATCGTTAGAAAACGTTTATTCGCTACTTTACAATGTTTTCTACAAGATTACGACGGTTTCATGCGCTTTCACATTAGATATCGCAGTTCCCGACTTGTAATGGTGGAAAACACAGCATCTCACTAAGTGACATTGTTTAATGCGGTTTTAGCGCGGTTCATATCTTAACCTAACCTAACCTTACCTAACCCAACCTAACCTAACCTAACCTAACCAAACCTTACCTAACATACCCTAACCTAACCTAACCTAACCTAACCAAACCTAACCTAACCTAACCTAACCTAACCTAACCTAAGCTAAAATAACCTAACGACGTTTGCAAGCGCTTTCACATTAGATATCGCAGTTCCCGACTTGTAATGGTAAAAACACTGCATCTCACTAAGTGACATTGTTTAATGCGGTTTTACGACGGTTCATACCTTAACCTAACCTAACCTAACCTAACCTAACCTTACCTAACCTAACCTAACCTAACCCAACCCAACTTAACCTAAGGTAACCTAACCTAACCTAAACTAACCTAACCCAACCTAACCTAACCTAACCTAACCTAACCCAACCTAACCCAACCCATCCCAACCTAACCTAACCTAAGCTAACCTAACCTAACCTAACCAAACCTAACCTAACCTAACTTAACCTAACCTAACGTAACCTAACCTAACCTATTCTAACGTAACCTAACGTTACCTGACCTAACCTAACCTAACGTAACCTAACCTAACCTAACCTAACCTAACCTAACCCAACCTAACCCAACCCAACCCAACAACACCCAACCCAACCTAACCTAACCTAACCTAACCTTACCTAACCTAACCAAATTATCCTTACCTAACCTAACCTAACTTAACGTAACCTAACCTAACCTAACCTAACGTAACCTAACCTAACGTAACCTAACCTAACCTAACCTAACCTAACCCAACCTAACCTAACCTAACCTAACCTAACCTAACCCAACTCAACCCAACCTAACCTAATCTAACCTAACCTAACCTAACCTAACCTAACCAAACCTAACCTAACCTAACCTAACCTAACCTAACCTAACGATGGTTGCAAGCGCTTTCACATTAAATATCGCAGTTCCCCACTTTTAATGGTGAAAAACACTGCATCTCAGTAATTGACATTGTTTAATGCGGTTTTGCGACGGTTCATATCTTAACCTAACCTAACATTCGCACTTGTATCTAAAAACGCTCTATTACACTGTTTTGTTCACAATTACGATATTTGCATAACCTCACAGTTTTTCACCAACTTATTGCAGTACAGAACGCTGTATCTCGCTAAATGACATTGTTCTTTAAGGTTTCACGATGCTTGCATGCGATTTAACGAGAATGTCACAACATACCACTTTCGCACTTGTAACGGTACAACACGCAGTATTTGGCTTGTTCATGCCGTTTTGTGTGCTTTCACAACATTTTACCTATCGCAGTTTCGTACTCGCAATAAAACAACACCATCTCGTTAGACGACGTCGTTTTTGGTGGTTTCACGACGCTACCTAGCTTAAACTAACCTAACCTAACCTAACCTTCGCACTTCTATCGTTAGAAAACGTTTTACTCGCCACTTTACAATGTTTTCTACAAGATTACGACGGTTTCATGCGCTTTCACATTAGATATCGTAGTTCCCGACTTGTAATGTTGAAAAACACTACATCTCACTAAGTGACATTGTTTAATGCGGTTTTACGACGGTTGATATGTCAACCTAACCTAACATTCGCACTTGTATCTAAAGACGCTCAATTACACTGTTTCGTTCACAATTACGATATTTGCTTGACCTCACAGTTTCTCACCAACTTATTACAGTACAGAACGCTGTATCTCGCTAAATGACATCGTTCTTTAAGGTTTCACGATACTTGCATGCGCTTTACCGAGAATGTCACAACATAGCACTTTCGCACTTGTAACGGTACAAGACGCAGTATTTGGCTTGTTCATGCCGTTTTGTGTGCTTTCACAACATTTTACCTATCGCAGTTTCGTACTCGCAATAAAACAACACTATCTCGTTAGACGACGTCGTTTTTGGTGGTTTCACGACGCTACCTAGCTTAAACTAACATAACTCAACCTAACATAACCTTCGCACTTCTATCGTTAGAAAACGTTTTACTCGCTACTTTACATTGCTTTCTACAACATTACGACGGTTTCAAGCGCTTTCACATTAGATATCGCAGTTCCCAACTTGTAAAGGTGAAAAACACTGCATCTCACTAAGTGACATTGTTTATTGCGGTTTTACGACGGTTCATACCTTAACCTAACGTAACCTAACCTAACCTAACCCAACCTAACCTAACATAACCTAACCTAACCTAACCTAACCAAACCTAACCTAACGTAACCTAACCTAACCTAACCTAACCTAACCTAACCTAACGACGTTTGCAAGCGCTTTCACATTAGATATCGCAGTTCCCAACTTGTAATGGTGAAAAACACTGCATCTCACTAAGTGACATTGTTTAATGCGGTTTTACGACGGTTCATATCTTAACCTAACCTAACATTCGTACTTGTATTGAAAAACGCTCTATTACACTGTTTCGTTCACAATTACGATATTTGCATAACCTCACAGTTTTTCACCAACTTATTGCAGTACAGAACGCTGTATCTCGCTAAATGACATTGTTCTTTAAGGTTTCACGATGCTTGCATGCGCTTTAACGAGAATATTACAATATAGCAGTTTCGCACTTGTAACGGTAGAACACGCAGTATTTGGCTTGTTCATGCCGTTTTGTGTGCATTCACAACATTTCACCTACCGCAGTTTAATACTCGCAATAAAACAACACTATCTCGTTAGATGACGTCGTTTTTGGTAGTTTCACGACGCTACCTAGCTTAAACTAACCTAACCTAACCTAACCTAACCTTCGCACTTCTATCGTTAGAAAACGTTTTACTCGCAATTTTACAATGTTTTCTACACGATTACGACGGTTTCATGCGCTTTCACATTAGATATTGTAGTTCCCGACTTGTAATGTTGAAAAACACTACATCTTAATAAGTGACATTGTTTAATGCGGTTTTACGACGGTTGATATCTCAACCTAACCTAACATTCGCACTTGTATCTAAATACGCTCAATTACACTGTTTCGTTCACAATTACGATATTTGCTTGACCTCACAGTTTCTCACCAACTTATTACAGTACAGAACGCTGTATCTCGCTAGATGACATCGTTCTTTAAGGTTTCACGATACTTGCATGCGCTTTAGCGAGAATATCACAATAAAGCAGTTTCGCACTTGTAACGGCACAAGACGCAGTATCTGGCTAGTTCATGCCATTTTGTGTGCTTTCCCAATATTTCACCTATCGCAGTTTCGTACTCGCAATAAAACAACACTATCTCGTTAGATGACATCGTTTTTGGTGGTTTCACGACGCTACCTAGCTCAAACTAACCGAACCTTCCCACTTCTATCGTTAGAAAACGTTTTATTCGCTACTTTACAATGTTTTCTACAAGATTACGACGGTTTCATGCGCTTTCACATTAGATATCGCAGTTCCCGACTTGTAATGGTGGAAAACACAGCATCTCACTAAGTGACATTGTTTAATGCGGTTTTAGCGCGGTTCATATCTTAACCTAACCTAACCTTACCTAACCCAACCTAACCTAACCTAACCTAACCAAACCTAACCAAACCTAACCTAACCTAACCTAAGCTAAAATAACCTAACGACTTTTGCAAGCGCTTTCACATTAGATATCGCAGTTCCCGACTTGTAATGGTGAAAACACTGCATCTCACTAAGTGACATTGTTTAATGCGGTTTTACGACGGTTCATACCTTAACCTAACCTAACCTAACCTAACCTTACCTAACCTAACGTAACCTAACCCAACCCAACTTAACCTAAGGTAACCTAACCTAACCTAAACTAACCTAACCCAACCTAACCTAACCTAACCTAACCTAACCCAACCTAACCCAACCCATCCCAACCTAACCTAACCTAAGCTAACCTAACCTAACCTAACCAAACCTAACCTAACCTAACTTAACCTAACCTAACGTAACCTAACCTAACCTATTCTAACGTAACCTAACCTTGCCTGACCTAACCTAACCTAACGTAACCTAACCTAACCTAACATAACCTAACGTAACCTAACCTAACCTAACCTAACGTAACCTAACCTAACCTAACCCAACCTAACCCAACCCAACCCAACCCAACAACACCCAACCCAACCTAACCTAACCTAACCTAACCTTACCTAACCTAACCAAATTATCCTTACCTAACCTAACCTAACCTAACGTAACCTAACCTAACCTAACCTAACGTAACCTAACCTAACGTAACCTAACCTAACCTAACCTAACCTAACCCAACCTAACCTAACCTAACCTAACCCAACTCAACCCAACCTAACCTAATCTAACCTAACCTAACCTAACCTAACCTAACCAAACCTAACCTAACCTAACCTAACCTAACCTAACGACGGTTGCAAGCGCTTTCACATTAAATATCGCAGTTCCCCACTTTTAATGGTGAAAAACACTGCATCTCAGTAATTGACATTGTTTAATGCGGTTTTACGACGGTTCATATCTTAACCTAACCTAACATTCGCACTTGTATCTAAAAACGCTCTATTACACTGTTTTGTTCACAATTACGATATTTGCATAACCTCACAGTTTTTCACCAACTTATTGCAGTACAGAACGCTGTATCTCGCTAAATGACATTGTTCTTTAAGGTTTCACGATGCTTGCATGCGATTTAACGAGAATATCACAATATAGCAGTTTCGCACTTGTAACGGTAGAACACGCAGTATTTGGCTTGTTCATGCCGTTTTGTGTGCTTTCACAACATTTCACCTATCGCAGTTTAATACTCGCTATAAAACAACACTATCTCGTTAGATGACGTCGTTTTTGGTAGTTTCACGACGCTACCTAGCTTAAACTAACCTAACCTAACCTAACCTTCGCACTTCTATCGTTAGAAAACGTTTTACTCGCCACTTTACAATGTTTTCTACAAGATTACGACGGTTTCATGCGCTTTCACATTAGATATCGTAGTTCCCGACTTGTAATGTTGAAAAACACTACATCTCACTAAGTGACATTGTTTAATGCGGTTTTACGACGGTTGATATGTCAACCTAACCTAACATTCGCACTTGTATCTAAAGACGCTCAATTACACTGTTTCGTTCACAATTACGATATTTGCTTGACCTCACAGTTTCTCACCAACTTATTACAGTACAGAACGCTGTATCTCGCTAAATGACATCGTTCTTTAAGGTTTCACGATACTTGCATGCGCTTTTCCGAGAATGTCACAACATAGCAGTTTCGCACTTGTAACGGTACAACACGCAGTATTTGGCTTGTTCATGCCGTTTTGTGTGCTTTCACAACATTTTACCTATCGCAGTTTCGTACTCGCAATAAAACAACACTATCTCGTTAGATGACGTCGTTTTTGGTGGTTTCACGACGCTACCTAGCTTAAACTAACATAACTCAACCTAACATAACCTTCGCACTTCTATCGTTAGAAAACGTTTTACTCGCTACTTTACATTGCTTTCTACAACATTACGACGGTTTCAAGCGCTTTCACATTAGATATCGCAGTTCTCAACTTGTAAAGGTGAAAAACACTGCATCTCACTAAGTGACATGGTTTATTGCGGTTTTACGACGGTTCATACCTTAACCTAACGTAACCTAACCTAACCTAACCTAACCTAACCTAACCTAACATAACCTAACCTAACCTAACCTAACCAAACCTAACCTAACGTAACCTAACCTAACCTAACCTAACCTAACGACGTTTGCAAGCGCTTTCACATTAGATATCGCAGTTCCCAACTTGTAATGGTGAAAAACACTGCATCTCACTAAGTGACATTGTTTAATGCGGTTTTACGACGGTTCATATCTTAACCTAATCTAACATTCGTACTTGTATTAAAAAACGCTCTATTACACTGTTTCGTTCACAATTACGATATTTGCATAACCTCACAGTTTTTCACCAACTTATTGCAGTACAGAACGCTGTATCTCGCTAAATGACATTGTTCTTTAAGGTTTCACGATGCTTGCATGCGCTTTAACGAGAATATTACAATATAGCAGTTTCGCACTTGTAACGGTAGAACACGCAGTATTTGGCTTGTTCATGCCGTTTTGTGTGCATTCACAACATTTCACCTATCGCAGTTTAATACTCGCAATAAAACAACACTATCTCGTTAGATGACGTCGTTTTTGGTAGTTTCACGACGCTACCTAGCTTAAACTAACCTAACCTAACCTAACCTTCGCACTTCTATCGTTAGAAAACGTTTTACTCGCAATTTTACAATGTTTTCTACACGATTACGACGGTTTCATGCGCTTTCACATTAGATATCGTAGTTCCCGACTTGTAATGTTGAAAAACACAACATCTCACTAAGTGACATTGTTTAATGCGGTTTTACGACGGTTGATATCTCAACCTAACCTAACATTCGCACTTGTATATTAATACGCTCAATTACACTGTTTCGTTCACAATTACAATATTTGCTTGACCTCACAGTTTCTCACCAACTTATTACAGTACAGAGCGCTGTATCTCGCTAGATGACATCGTTCTTTAAGGTTTCACGATACTTGCATGCGCTTTAGCGAGAATATCACAATAAAGCAGTTTCGCACTTGTAACGGCACAAGACGCAGTATCTGGCTAGTTCATGCCATTTTGTGTGCTTTCCCAATATTTCACCTATCGCAGTTTCGTACTCGCAATAAAACAACACTATCTCGTTAGATGACATCGTTTTTGGTGGTTTCACGACGCTACCTAGCTCAAACTAACCGAACCTTCGCACTTCTATCGTTAGAAAACGTTTTATTCGCTACTTTACAATGTTTTCTACAAGATTACGACGGTTTCATGCGCTTTCACATTAGATATCGCAGTTCCCGACTTGTAATGGTGGAAAACACAGCATCTCACTAAGTGACATTGTTTAATGCGGTTTTAGCGCGGTTCATATCTTAACCTAACCTAACCTTACCTAACCCAACCTAACCTAACCTAACCTAACCAAACCTTACCTAACATACCCTAACCTAACCTAACCTAACCTAACCAAACCTAACCTAACCTAACCTAAGCTAAAATAACCTAACGACGTTTGCAAGCGCTTTCACATTAGATATCGCAGTTCCCGACTTCTAATGGTGAAAACACTGCATCTCACTAAGTGACATTGTTTAATGCGGTTTTACGACGGTTCATACCTTAACCTAACCTAACCTAACCTAACCTAACCTTACCTAACCTAACCTAACCTAACCCAACCCAACTTAACCTAAGGTAACCTAACCTAACCTAAACTAACCTAACCCAACCTAACCTAACCTAACCTAACCCAACCTAACCCAACCCATCCCAACCTAACCTAACCTAAGCTAACCTAACCTAACCTAACCAAACCTAACCTAACCTAACTTAACCTAACCTAACGTAACCTAACCTAACCTATTCTAACGTAACATAACCTTACCTGACCTAACCTAACATAACGTAACCTAACCTAACCTAACATAACCTAACGTAACCTAACCTAACCTAACCTAACGTAACCTAACCTAACCTAACCTAACCCAACCTAACCCAACCCAACCCAACCCAACAACACCCAACCCAACCTAACCTAACCTAACCTAACCTTACCTAACCTAACCAAATTATCCTTACCTAACCTAACCTAACCTAACGTAACCTAACCTAACCTAACCTAACGTAACCTAACCTAACGTAACCTAACCTAACCTAACCTAACCTAACCCAACCTAACCTAACCTAACCTAACCTAACCCAACTCAACCCAACCTAACCTAATCTAACCTAACCTAACCTAACCTAACCTAACCTAACCTAACCTAACGACAGTTGCAAGCGCTTTCACATTAAATATCGCAGTTCCCCACTTTTAATGGTGAAAAACACTGCATCTCAGTAATTGACATTGTTTAATGCGGTTTTACGACGGTTCATATCTTAACCTAACCTAACATTCGCACTTGTATCTAAAAACGCTCTATTACACTGTTTTGTTCACAATTACGATATTTGCATAACCTCACAGTTTTTCACCAACTTATTGCAGTACAGAACGCTGAATCTCGCTAAATGACATTGTTCTTTAAGGTTTCACGATGCTTGCATGCGATTTAACGAGAATGTCACAACATAGCACTTTCGCACTTGTAACGGTACAACACGCAGTATTTGGCTTGTTCATGCCGTTTTGTGTGCTTTCACAACATTTTACCTATCGCAGTTTCGTACTCGCAATAAAACAACACTATCTCGTTAGACGACGTCGTTTTTGGTGGTTTCACGACGCTACCTAGCTTAAACTAACCTAACCTAACCTAACCAAACCTAACCAAACCTAACCTAACCTAACCTAACCTAAGCTAAAATAACCTAACGACGTTTGCAAGCGCTTTCACATTAGATATCGCAGTTCCCGACTTGTAATGGTGAAAACACTGCATCTCACTAAGTGACATTGTTTAATGCGGTTTTACGAC
The DNA here is from genome assembly GCF_043290135.1 of Rhipicephalus microplus. Taxonomy (NCBI): domain Eukaryota; kingdom Metazoa; phylum Arthropoda; class Arachnida; order Ixodida; family Ixodidae; genus Rhipicephalus; species Rhipicephalus microplus. Next base: position 60,027,908 of record NW_027464585.1, on the reverse strand, counting down.
GGTTCATACCTTAACCTAACCTAACCTAACCTAACCTAACCTTACCTAACCTAACGTAACCTAACCCAACCCAACTTAACCTAAGGTAACCCAACCTAACCTAAACTAATCTAACCCAACCTAACCTAACCTAACCTAACCTAACCCAACCTAACCCAACCCATCCCAACCTAACCTAACCTAAGCTAACCTAACCTAACCTAACCAAACCTATCCTAACCTAACTTAACCTAACCTAACGTAACCTAACCTAACCTATTCTAACGTAACCTAACCTTGCCTGACCTAACCTAACCTAACGTAACCTAACCTAACCTAACATAACCTAACGTAACCTAACCTAACCTAACCTAACGTAACCTAACCTAACCTAACCCAACCTAACCCAACCCAACCCAACCCAACAACACCCAACCCAACCTAACCTAACCTAACCTAACCTTACCTAACCAAACCAAATTATCCTTACCTAACCTAACCTAACCTAACCAAACGTAACCTAACCTAACGTCACCTAACCTAACCTAACCTAACCTAACCCAACCTAACCTAACCTAACCTAACCTAACCCAACTCAACCCAACCTAACCTAATCTAACCTAACCTAACCTAACCTAACCTAACCTAACCAAACCTAACCTAACCTAACCTAACCTAACGACGGTTGCAAGCGCTTTCACTATAAATATCGCAGTTCCCCACTTTTAATGGTGAAAAACACTGCATCTCAGTAATTGACATTGTTTAATGCGGTTTTACGACGGTTCATATCTTAACCTAACCTAACATTCGCACTTGTATCTAAAAACGCTCTATTACACTGTTTTGTTCACAATTACGATATTTGCATAACCTCACAGTTTTTGACCAACTTATTGCAGTACAGAACGCTGTATCTCGCTAAATGACATTGTTCTTTAAGGTTTCACGATGCTTGCATGCGATTTAACGAGAATATCACAATATAGCAGTTTCGCACTTGTAACGGTAGAACACGCAGTATTTGGCTTGTTCATGCCGTTTTGTGTGCTTTCACAACATTTCACCTATCACAGTTTAATACTCGCTATAAAACAACACTATCTCGTTAGATGACGTCGTTTTTGGTAGTTTCACGACGCTACCTAGCTTAAACTAACCTAACCTAACCTAACCTTCGCACTTCTATCGTTAGAAAACGTTTTACTCGCCACTTTACAATGTTTTCTACAAGATTACGACGGTTTCATGCGCTTTCACATTAGATATCGTAGTTCCCGACTTGTAATGTTGAAAAACACTACATCTCACTAAGTGACATTGTTTAATGCGGTTTTACGACGGTTGATATGTCAACCTAACCTAACATTCGCACTTGTATCTAAAGACGCTCAATTACACTGTTTCGTTCACAATTACGATATTTGCTTGACCTCACAGTTTCTCACCAACTTATTACAGTACAGAACGCTGTATCTCGCTAAATGACATCGTTCTTTAATGTTTCACGATACTTGCATGCGCTTTTCCGAGAAAGTCACAACATAGCAGTTTCGCACTTGTAACGGTACAACACGCAGTATTTGGCTTGTTCATGCCGTTTTGTGTGCTTTCACAACATTTTACCTATCGCAGTTTCGTACTCGAAATAAAACAACACTATCTCGTTAGATGACGTCGTTTTTGGTGGTTTCACGACGCTACCTAGCTTAAACTAACATAACTCAACCTAACATAACCTTCGCACTTCTATCGTTAGAAAACGTTTTACTCGCTACTTTACATTGCTTTCTACAACATTACGACGGTTTCAAGCGCTTTCACATTAGATATCGCAGTTCCCAACTTGTAAAGGTGAAAAACACTGCATCTCACTAAGTGACATTGTTTATTGCAGTTTTACGACGGTTCATACCTTAACCTAACGTAACCTAACCTAACCTAACCTAACCTAACATAACCTAACCTAACCTAACCTAACCAAACCTAACCTAACGTAACCTAACCTAACCTAACCTTACCTAACCTAACGACGTTTGCAAGCGCTTTCACATTAGATATCGCAGTTCCCAACTTGTAATGGTGAAAAACACTGCATCTCACTAAGTGACATTGTTTAATGCGGTTTTACGACGGTTCATATCTTAACCTAACCTAACATTCGTACTTGTATTGAAAAACGCTCTATTACACTGTTTCGTTCACAATTACGATATTTGCATAACCTCACAGTTTTTCACCAACTTATTGCAGTACAGAACGCTGTATCTCGCTAAATGACATTGTTCTTTAAGGTTTCACGATGCTTGCATGCGCTTTAACGAGAATATTACAATATAGCAGTTTCGCACTTGTAACGGTAGAACACGCAGTATTTGGCTTGTTCATGCCGTTTTGTGTGCATTCACAACATTTCACCTATCGCAGTTTAATACTCGCAATAAAACAACACTATCTCGTTAGATGACGTCGTTTTTGGTAGTTTCACGACGCTACCTAGCTTAAACTAACCTAACCTAACCTAACCTTCGCACTTCTATCGTTAGAAAACGTTTTACTCGCAATTTTACAATGTTTTCTACACGATTACGACGGTTTCATGCGCTTTCACATTAGATATCGTAGTTCCCGACTTGTAAAGTTGAAAAACACTACATCTCACTAAGTGACATTGTTTAATGCGGTGTTACGACGGTTGATATCTCAACCTAACCTAACATTCGCACTTGTATATTAATACGCTCAATTACACTGTTTCGTTCACAATTACGATATTTGCTTGACCTCACAGTTTCTCACCAACTTATTACAGTACAGAACGCTGTATCTCGCTAGATGACATCGTTCTTTAAGGTTTCACGATACTCGCATGCGCTTTAGCGAGAATATCACAATAAAGCAGTTTCGCACTTGTAACGGCACAAGACGCAGTATCTGGCTAGTTCATGCCATTTTGTGTGCTTTCCCAATATTTCACCTATCGCAGTTTCGTACTCGCAATAAAACAACACTATCTCGTTAGATGACATCGTTTTTGGTGGTTTCACGACGCTACCTAGCTCAAACTAACCGAACCTTCGCACTTCTATCGTTAGAAAACGTTTTATTCGCTACTTTACAATGTTTTCTACAAGATTACGACGGTTTCATGCGCTTTCACATTAGATATCGCAGTTCCCGACTTGTAATGGTGGAAAACACAGCATCTCACTAAGTGACATTGTTTAATGCGGTTTTAGCGCGGTTCATATCTTAACCTAACCTAACCTTACCTAACCCAACCTAACCTAACCTAACCTAACCAAACCTTACCTAACATACCCTAACCTAACCTAACCTAACCTAACCAAACCTAACCTAACCTAACCTAACCTAACCTAAGCTAAAATAACCTAACGACGTTTGCAAGCGCTTTCACATTAGATATCGCAGTTCCCGACTTGTAATGGTGAAAACACTGCATCTCACTAAGTGACATTGTTTAATGCGGTTTTACGACGGTTCATACCTTAACCTAACCTAACCTAACCTAACCTAACCTTACCTAACCTAACCTAACCTAACCTAACCCAACCCAACTTAACCTAGGGTAACCTAACCTAACCTAAACTAACCTAACCCAACCTAACCTAACCTAACCTAACCTAACCCAACCTAACCCAACCCATCCCAACCTAACCTAACCTAAGCTAACCTAACCTAACCTAACCAAACCTAACCTAACCTAACTTAACCTAACCTAACGTAACCTAACCTAACCTATTCTAACGTAACCTAACCTTACCTGACCTAACCTAACCTAACGTAACCTAACCTAACCTAACATAACCTAACGTAACCTAACCTAACCTAACCTAACGTAACCTAACCTAACCTAACCCAACCTAACCCAACCCAACCCAACAACACCCAACCCAACCTAACCTAACCTAACCTAACCTTACCTAACCTAACCAAATTATCCTTACCTAACCTAACCTAACCTAACGTAACCTAACCTAACCTAACGTAACCTAACCTAACGTAACCTAACCTAACCTAACCTAACCCAACCTAACCTAACCTAACCTAACCTAACCTAACCCAACTCAACCCAACCTAACCTAATCTAACCTAACCTAACCTAACCTAACCTAACCTAACCTAACCTAACCAAACCTAACCTAACCTAACCTAACCTAACCTAACGACGGTTGCAAGCGCTTTCACATTAAATATCGCAGTTCCCCACTTTTAATGGTGAAAAACACTGCATCTCAGTAATTGACATTGTTTAATGCGGTTTTACGACGGTTCATATCTTAACCTAACCTAACATTCGCACTTGTATCTAAAAACGCTCTATTACACTGTTTTGTTCACAATTACGATATTTGCATAACCTCACAGTTTTTCACCAACTTATTGCAGTACAGAACGCTGTATCTCGCTAAATGACATTGTTGTTTAAGGTTTCACGATGCTTGCATGCGATTTAACGAGAATGTCACAACATAGCACTTTCGCACTTGTAACGGTACAACACGCAGTATTTGGCTTGTTCATGCCGTTTTGTGTGCTTTCACAACATTTTACCTATCGCAGTTTCGTACTCGCAATAAAACAACACTATCTCGTTAGACGACGTCGTTTTTGGTGGTTTCACGACGCTACCTAGCTTAAACTAACCTAACCTAACCTAACCTTCGCACTTCTATCGTTAGAAAACGTTTTACTCGCCACTTTACAATGTTTTCTACAAGATTACGACGGTTTCATGCGCTTTCACATTAGATATCGTAGTTCCCGACTTGTAATGTTGAAAAACACTACATCTCACTAAGTGACATTGTTTAATGCGGTTTTACGACGGTTGATATGTCAACCTAACCTAACATTCGCACTTGTATCTAAAGACGCTCAATTACACTGTTTCGTTCACAATTACGATATTTGCTTGACCTCACAGTTTCTCACCAACTTATTACAGTACAGAACGCTGTATCTCGCTAAATGACATCGTTCTTTAAGGTTTCACGATACTTGCATGCGCTTTACCGAGAATGTCACAACATAGCACTTTCGCACTTGTAACGGTACAACACGCAGTATTTGGCTTGTTCATGCCGTTTTGTGTGCTTTCACAACATTTCACCTATCGCAGTTTCGTACTCGCAATAAAACAACTCTATCTCGTTAGATGACGTTGTTTTTGGTAGTTTCACGACGCTACCTAGCTTAAACTAACATAACTCAACCTAACATGACCTTCGCACTTCTATCGTTAGAAAACGTTTTACTCGCTACTTTACATTGCTTTCTACAACATTACGACGGTTTCAAGCACTTTCACATTAGATATCACAGTTCCCAACTTGTAAAGGTGAAAAACACTGCATCTCACTAAGTGACATTGTTTAATGCGGTTTTACGACGGTTCATACCTTAACCTAACCTAACCTAACCTAACCTAACCCAACCTAACCTAACATAACCTAACCTAACCTAACCTAACCTAACCTAACCAAACCTAACCTAACGTAACCTAACCTAACCTAACCTAACCTAACCTAACGACGTTTGCAAGATCTTTCACATTAGATATCGCAGTTCCCAACTTGTAATGGTGAAAAACACTGCATCTCACTAAGTGACATTGTTTAATGCGGTTTTACGACGGTTCATATCTTAACCTAACCTAACATTCGCACTTGTATTAAAAAACGCTCTATTACACTGTTTCGTTCACAATTAGGATATTTGCATAACCTCACAGTTTTTCACCAACTTATTGCAGTACAGAACGCTGTATCTCGCTATATGACATCGTTCTTTAAGGTTTCACGATACTTGCATGCGCTTTAGCGAGAATATCACAATAAAGCAGTTTCGCACTTGTAACGGCACAAGACGCAGTATCTGGCTAGTTCATGCCATTTTGTGTGCTTTCCCAATATTTCACCTATCGCAGTTTCGTACTCGCAATAAAACAACACTATCTCGTTAGATGACATCGTTTTTGGTGGTTTCACGACGCTACCTAGCTCAAACTAACCGAACCTTCCCACTTCTATCGTTAGAAAACGTTTTATTCGCTACTTTACAATGTTTTCTACAAGATTACGACGGTTTCATGCGCTTTCACATTAGATATCGCAGTTCCCGACTTGTAATGGTGGAAAACACAGCATCTCACTAAGTGACATTGTTTAATGCGGTTTTAGCGCGGTTCATATCTTAACCTAACCTAACCTTACCTAACCCAACCTAACCTAACCTAACCTAACCAAACCTAACCAAACCTAACCTAACCTAACCTAACCTAAGCTAAAATAACCTAACGACTTTTGCAAGCGCTTTCACATTAGATATCGCAGTTCCCGACTTGTAATGGTGAAAACACTGCATCTCACTAAGTGACATTGTTTAATGCGGTTTTACGACGGTTCATACCTTAACCTAACCTAACCTAACCTAACCTTACCTAACCTAACGTAACCTAACCCAACCCAACTTAACCTAAGGTAACCTAACCTAACCTAAACTAACCTAACCCAACCTAACCTAACCTAACCTAACCTAACCCAACCTAACCCAACCCATCCCAACCTAACCTAACCTAAGCTAACCTAACCTAACCTAACCAAACCTAACCTAACCTAACTTAACCTAACCTAACGTAACCTAACCTAACCTATTCTAACGTAACCTAACCTTGCCTGACCTAACCTAACCTAACGTAACCTAACCTAACCTAACATAACCTAACGTAACCTAACCTAACCTAACCTAACGTAACCTAACCTAACCTAACCCAACCTAACCCAACCCAACCCAACCCAACAACACCCAACCCAACCTAACCTAACCTAACCTAACCTTACCTAACCTAACCAAATTATCCTTACCTAACCTAACCTAACCTAACGTAACCTAACCTAACCTAACCTAACGTAACCTAACCTAACGTAACCTAACCTAACCTAACCTAACCTAACCCAACCTAACCTAACCTAACCTAACCCAACTCAACCCAACCTAACCTAATCTAACCTAACCTAACCTAACCTAACCTAACCAAACCTAACCTAACCTAACCTAACCTAACCTAACCTAACGACGGTTGCAAGCGCTTTCACATTAAATATCGCAGTTCCCCACTTTTAATGGTGAAAAACACTGCATCTCAGTAATTGACATTGTTTAATGCGGTTTTACGACGGTTCATATCTTAACCTAACCTAACATTCGCACTTGTATCTAAAAACGCTCTATTACACTGTTTTGTTCACAATTACGATATTTGCATAACCTCACAGTTTTTCACCAACTTATTGCAGTACAGAACGCTGTATCTCGCTAAATGACATTGTTCTTTAAGGTTTCACGATGCTTGCATGCGATTTAACGAGAATATCACAATATAGCAGTTTCGCACTTGTAACGGTAGAACACGCAGTATTTGGCTTGTTCATGCCGTTTTGTGTGCTTTCACAACATTTCACCTATCGCAGTTTAATACTCGCTATAAAACAACACTATCTCGTTAGATGACGTCGTTTTTGGTAGTTTCACGACGCTACCTAGCTTAAACTAACCTAACCTAACCTAACCTTCGCACTTCTATCGTTAGAAAACGTTTTACTCGCCACTTTACAATGTTTTCTACAAGATTACGACGGTTTCATGCGCTTTCACATTAGATATCGTAGTTCCCGACTTGTAATGTTGAAAAACACTACATCTCACTAAGTGACATTGTTTAATGCGGTTTTACGACGGTTGATATGTCAACCTAACCTAACATTCGCACTTGTATCTAAAGACGCTCAATTACACTGTTTCGTTCACAATTACGATATTTGCTTGACCTCACAGTTTCTCACCAACTTATTACAGTACAGAACGCTGTATCTCGCTAAATGACATCGTTCTTTAAGGTTTCACGATACTTGCATGCGCTTTTCCGAGAATGTCACAACATAGCAGTTTCGCACTTGTAACGGTACAACACGCAGTATTTGGCTTGTTCATGCCGTTTTGTGTGCTTTCACAACATTTTACCTATCGCAGTTTCGTACTCGCAATAAAACAACACTATCTCGTTAGATGACGTCGTTTTTGGTGGTTTCACGACGCTACCTAGCTTAAACTAACATAACTCAACCTAACATAACCTTCGCACTTCTATCGTTAGAAAACGTTTTACTCGCTACTTTACATTGCTTTCTACAACATTACGACGGTTTCAAGCGCTTTCACATTAGATATCGCAGTTCTCAACTTGTAAAGGTGAAAAACACTGCATCTCACTAAGTGACATGGTTTATTGCGGTTTTACGACGGTTCATACCTTAACCTAACGTAACCTAACCTAACCTAACCTAACCTAACCTAACCTAACATAACCTAACCTAACCTAACCTAACCAAACCTAACCTAACGTAACCTAACCTAACCTAACCTAACCTAACGACGTTTGCAAGCGCTTTCACATTAGATATCGCAGTTCCCAACTTGTAATGGTGAAAAACACTGCATCTCACTAAGTGACATTGTTTAATGCGGTTTTACGACGGTTCATATCTTAACCTAATCTAACATTCGTACTTGTATTAAAAAACGCTCTATTACACTGTTTCGTTCACAATTACGATATTTGCATAACCTCACAGTTTTTCACCAACTTATTGCAGTACAGAACGCTGTATCTCGCTAAATGACATTGTTCTTTAAGGTTTCACGATGCTTGCATGCGCTTTAACGAGAATATTACGTTGAGCAAGATGGAAAACTGGGCTAGTTGGTGAGCATTCATCGTGGTTAACAGCGCGAAACACCCGGACAGGAGCGATAGAAGGACACGGTACAGCGCGAGAATATTACAATATAGCAGTTTCGCACTTGTAACGGTAGAACACGCAGTATTTGGCTTGTTCATGCCGTTTTGTGTGCATTCACAACATTTCACCTATCGCAGTTTAATACTCGCAATAAAACAACACTATCTCGTTAGATGACGTCGTTTTTGGTAGTTTCACGACGCTACCTAGCTTAAACTAACCTAACCTAACCTAACCTTCGCACTTCTATCGTTAGAAAACGTTTTACTCGCAATTTTACAATGTTTTCTACACGATTACGACGGTTTCATGCGCTTTCACATTAGATATCGTAGTTCCCGACTTGTAATGTTGAAAAACACAACATCTCACTAAGTGACATTGTTTAATGCGGTTTTACGACGGTTGATATCTCAACCTAACCTAACATTCGCACTTGTATATTAATACGCTCAATTACACTGTTTCGTTCACAATTACAATATTTGCTTGACCTCACAGTTTCTCACCAACTTATTACAGTACAGAGCGCTGTATCTCGCTAGATGACATCGTTCTTTAAGGTTTCACGATACTTGCATGCGCTTTAGCGAGAATATCACAATAAAGCAGTTTCGCACTTGTAACGGCACAAGACGCAGTATCTGGCTAGTTCATGCCATTTTGTGTGCTTTCCCAATATTTCACCTATCGCAGTTTCGTACTCGCAATAAAACAACACTATCTCGTTAGATGACATCGTTTTTGGTGGTTTCACGACGCTACCTAGCTCAAACTAACCGAACCTTCGCACTTCTATCGTTAGAAAACGTTTTATTCGCTACTTTACAATGTTTTCTACAAGATTACGACGGTTTCATGCGCTTTCACATTAGATATCGCAGTTCCCGACTTGTAATGGTGGAAAACACAGCATCTCACTAAGTGACATTGTTTAATGCGGTTTTAGCGCGGTTCATATCTTAACCTAACCTAACCTTACCTAACCCAACCTAACCTAACCTAACCTAACCAAACCTTACCTAACATACCCTAACCTAACCTAACCTAACCTAACCAAACCTAACCTAACCTAACCTAACCTAAGCTAAAATAACCTAACGACGTTTGCAAGCGCTTTCACATTAGATATCGCAGTTCCCGACTTCTAATGGTGAAAACACTGCATCTCACTAAGTGACATTGTTTAATGCGGTTTTACGACGGTTCATACCTTAACCTAACCTAACCTAACCTAACCTAACCTTACCTAACCTAACCTAACCTAACCCAACCCAACTTAACCTAAGGTAACCTAACCTAACCTAAACTAACCTAACCCAACCTAACCTAACCTAACCTAACCCAACCTAACCCAACCCATCCCAACCTAACCTAACCTAAGCTAACCTAACCTAACCTAACCAAACCTAACCTAACCTAACTTAACCTAACCTAACGTAACCTAACCTAACCTATTCTAACGTAACCTAACCTTACCTGACCTAACCTAACATAACGTAACCTAACCTAACCTAACATAACCTAACGTAACCTAACCTAACCTAACCTAACGTAACCTAACCTAACCTAACCCAACCTAACCCAACCCAACCCAACCCAACAACACCCAACCCAACCTAACCTAACCTAACCTAACCTTACCTAACCTAACCAAATTATCCTTACCTAACCTAACCTAACCTAACGTAACCTAACCTAACCTAACCTAACGTAACCTAACCTAACCTAACCTAACCTAACCCAACCTAACCTAACCTAACCTAACCTAACCCAACTCAACCCAACCTAACCTAATCTAACCTAACCTAGCCTAACCTAACCTAACCTAACCTAACCTAACGACAGTTGCAAGCGCTTTCACATTAAATATCGCAGTTCCCCACTTTTAATGGTGAAAAACACTGCATCTCAGTAATTGACATTGTTTAATGCGGTTTTACGACGGTTCATATCTTAACCTAACCTAACATTCGCACTTGTATCTAAAAACGCTCTATTACACTGTTTTGTTCACAATTACGATATTTGCATAACCTCACAGTTTTTCACCAACTTATTGCAGTACAGAACGCTGAATCTCGCTAAATGACATTGTTCTTTAAGGTTTCACGATGCTTGCATGCGATTTAACGAGAATGTCACAACATAGCACTTTCGCACTTGTAACGGTACAACACGCAGTATTTGGCTTGTTCATGCCGTTTTGTGTGCTTTCACAACATTTTACCTATCGCAGTTTCGTACTCGCAATAAAACAACACTATCTCGTTAGACGACGTCGTTTTTGGTGGTTTCACGACGCTACCTAGCTTAAACTAACCTAACCTAACCTAACCAAACCTAACCAAACCTAACCTAACCTAACCTAACCTAAGCTAAAATAACCTAACGACGTTTGCAAGCGCTTTCACATTAGATATCGCAGTTCCCGACTTGTAATGGTGAAAACACTGCATCTCACTAAGTGACATTGTTTAATGCGGTTTTACGACGGTTCATACCTTAACCTAACCTAACCTAACCTAACCTAACCTTACCTAACCTAACGTAACCTAACCCAACCCAACTTAACCTAAGGTAACCCAACCTAACCTAAACTAATCTAACCCAACCTAACCTAACCTAACCTAACCTAACCCAACCTAACCCAACCCATCCCAACCTAACCTAACCTAAGCTAACCTAACCTAACCTAACCAAACCTATCCTAACCTAACTTAACCTAACCTAACGTAACCTAACCTAACCTATTCTAACGTAACCTAACCTTGCCTGACCTAACCTAACCTAACGTAACCTAACCTAACCTAACATAACCTAACGTAACCTAACCTAACCTAACCTAACGTAACCTAACCTAACCTAACCCAACCTAACCCAACCCAACCCAACCCAACAACACCCAACCCAACCTAACCTAACCTAACCTAACCTTACCTAACCAAACCAAATTATCCTTACCTAACCTAACCTAACCTAACGTAACCTAACCTAACCTAACCAAACGTAACCTAACCTAACGTCACCTAACCTAACCTAACCTAACCTAACCCAACCTAACCTAACCTAACCTAACCTAACCCAACTCAACCCAACCTAACCTAATCTAACCTAACCTAACCTAACCTAACCTAACCTAACCAAACCTAACCTAACCTAACCTAACCTAACGACGGTTGCAAGCGCTTTCACTATAAATATCGCAGTTCCCCACTTTTAATGGTGAAAAACACTGCATCTCAGTAATTGACATTGTTTAATGCGGTTTTACGACGGTTCATATCTTAACCTAACCTAACATTCGCACTTGTATCTAAAAACGCTCTATTACACTGTTTTGTTCACAATTACGATATTTGCATAACCTCACAGTTTTTGACCAACTTATTGCAGTACAGAACGCTGTATCTCGCTAAATGACATTGTTCTTTAAGGTTTCACGATGCTTGCATGCGATTTAACGAGAATATCACAATATAGCAGTTTCGCACTTGTAACGGTAGAACACGCAGTATTTGGCTTGTTCATGCCGTTTTGTGTGCTTTCACAACATTTCACCTATCACAGTTTAATACTCGCTATAAAACAACACTATCTCGTTAGATGACGTCGTTTTTGGTAGTTTCACGACGCTACCTAGCTTAAACTAACCTAACCTAACCTAACCTTCGCACTTCTATCGTTAGAAAACGTTTTACTCGCCACTTTACAATGTTTTCTACAAGATTACGACGGTTTCATGCGCTTTCACATTAGATATCGTAGTTCCCGACTTGTAATGTTGAAAAACACTACATCTCACTAAGTGACATTGTTTAATGCGGTTTTACGACGGTTGATATGTCAACCTAACCTAACATTCGCACTTGTATCTAAAGACGCTCAATTACACTGTTTCGTTCACAATTACGATATTTGCTTGACCTCACAGTTTCTCACCAACTTATTACAGTACAGAACGCTGTATCTCGCTAAATGACATCGTTCTTTAATGTTTCACGATACTTGCATGCGCTTTTCCGAGAAAGTCACAACATAGCAGTTTCGCACTTGTAACGGTACAACACGCAGTATTTGGCTTGTTCATGCCGTTTTGTGTGCTTTCACAACATTTTACCTATCGCAGTTTCGTACTCGAAATAAAACAACACTATCTCGTTAGATGACGTCGTTTTTGGTGGTTTCACGACGCTACCTAGCTTAAACTAACATAACTCAACCTAACATAACCTTCGCACTTCTATCGTTAGAAAACGTTTTACTCGCTACTTTACATTGCTTTCTACAACATTACGACGGTTTCAAGCGCTTTCACATTAGATATCGCAGTTCCCAACTTGTAAAGGTGAAAAACACTGCATCTCACTAAGTGACATTGTTTATTGCAGTTTTACGACGGTTCATACCTTAACCTAACGTAACCTAACCTAACCTAACCTAACCTAACATAACCTAACCTAACCTAACCTAACCAAACCTAACCTAACGTAACCTAACCTAACCTAACCTTACCTAACCTAACGACGTTTGCAAGCGCTTTCACATTAGATATCGCAGTTCCCAACTTGTAATGGTGAAAAACACTGCATCTCACTAAGTGACATTGTTTAATGCGGTTTTACGACGGTTCATATCTTAACCTAACCTAACATTCGTACTTGTATTGAAAAACGCTCTATTACACTGTTTCGTTCACAATTACGATATTTGCATAACCTCACAGTTTTTCACCAACTTATTGCAGTACAGAACGCTGTATCTCGCTAAATGACATTGTTCTTTAAGGTTTCACGATGCTTGCATGCGCTTTAACGAGAATATTACAATATAGCAGTTTCGCACTTGTAACGGTAGAACACGCAGTATTTGGCTTGTTCATGCCGTTTTGTGTGCATTCACAACATTTCACCTATCGCAGTTTAATACTCGCAATAAAACAACACTATCTCGTTAGATGACGTCGTTTTTGGTAGTTTCACGACGCTACCTAGCTTAAACTAACCTAACCTAACCTTCGCACTTCTATCGTTAGAAAACGTTTTACTCGCAATTTTACAATGTTTTCTACACGATTACGACGGTTTCATGCGCTTTCACATTAGATATCGTAGTTCCCGACTTGTAAAGTTGAAAAACACTACATCTCACTAAGTGACATTGTTTAATGCGGTGTTACGACGGTTGATATCTCAACCTAACCTAACATTCGCACTTGTATATTAATACGCTCAATTACACTGTTTCGTTCACAATTACGATATTTGCTTGACCTCACAGTTTCTCACCAACTTATTACAGTACAGAACGCTGTATCTCGCTAGATGACATCGTTCTTTAAGGTTTCACGATACTCGCATGCGCTTTAGCGAGAATATCACAATAAAGCAGTTTCGCACTTGTAACGGCACAAGACGCAGTATCTGGCTAGTTCATGCCATTTTGTGTGCTTTCCCAATATTTCACCTATCGCAGTTTCGTACTCGCAATAAAACAACACTATCTCGTTAGATGACATCGTTTTTGGTGGTTTCACGACGCTACCTAGCTCAAACTAACCGAACCTTCGCACTTCTATCGTTAGAAAACGTTTTATTCGCTACTTTACAATGTTTTCTACAAGATTACGACGGTTTCATGCGCTTTCACATTAGATATCGCAGTTCCCGACTTGTAATGGTGGAAAACACAGCATCTCACTAAGTGACATTGTTTAATGCGGTTTTAGCGCGGTTCATATCTTAACCTAACCTAACCTTACCTAACCCAACCTAACCTAACCTAACCTAACCAAACCTTACCTAACATACCCTAACCTAACCTAACCTAACCTAACCAAACCTAACCTAACCTAACCTAACCTAACCTAAGCTAAAATAACCTAACGACGTTTGCAAGCGCTTTCACATTAGATATCGCAGTTCCCGACTTGTAATGGTGAAAACACTGCATCTCACTAAGTGACATTGTTTAATGCGGTTTTACGACGGTTCATACCTTAACCTAACCTAACCTAACCTAACCTAACCTTACCTAACCTAACCTAACCTAACCTAACCCAACCCAACTTAACCTAGGGTAACCTAACCTAACCTAAACTAACCTAACCCAACCTAACCTAACCTAACCTAACCTAACCCAACCTAACCCAACCCATCCCAACCTAACCTAACCTAAGCTAACCTAACCTAACCTAACCAAACCTAACCTAACCTAACTTAACCTAACCTAACGTAACCTAACCTAACCTATTCTAACGTAACCTAACCTTACCTGACCTAACCTAACCTAACGTAACCTAACCTAACCTAACATAACCTAACGTAACCTAACCTAACCTAACCTAACGTAACCTAACCTAACCTAACCCAACCTAACCCAACCCAACCCAACAACACCCAACCCAACCTAACCTAACCTAACCTAACCTTACCTAACCTAACCAAATTATCCTTACCTAACCTAACCTAACCTAACGTAACCTAACCTAACCTAACGTAACCTAACCTAACGTAACCTAACCTAACCTAACCTAACCCAACCTAACCTAACCTAACCTAACCTAACCTAACCCAACTCAACCCAACCTAACCTAATCTAACCTAACCTAACCTAACCTAACCTAACCTAACCTAACCTAACCTAACCAAACCTAACCTAACCTAACCTAACCTAACCTAACGACGGTTGCAAGCGCTTTCACATTAAATATCGCAGTTCCCCACTTTTAATGGTGAAAAACACTGCATCTCAGTAATTGACATTGTTTAATGCGGTTTTACGACGGTTCATATCTTAACCTAACCTAACATTCGCACTTGTATCTAAAAACGCTCTATTACACTGTTTTGTTCACAATTACGATATTTGCATAACCTCACAGTTTTTCACCAACTTATTGCAGTACAGAACGCTGTATCTCGCTAAATGACATTGTTGTTTAAGGTTTCACGATGCTTGCATGCGATTTAACGAGAATGTCACAACATAGCACTTTCGCACTTGTAACGGTACAACACGCAGTATTTGGCTTGTTCATGCCGTTTTGTGTGCTTTCACAACATTTTACCTATCGCAGTTTCGTACTCGCAATAAAACAACACTATCTCGTTAGACGACGTCGTTTTTGGTGGTTTCACGACGCTACCTAGCTTAAACTAACCTAACCTAACCTAACCTTCGCACTTCTATCGTTAGAAAACGTTTTACTCGCCACTTTACAATGTTTTCTACAAGATTACGACGGTTTCATGCGCTTTCACATTAGATATCGTAGTTCCCGACTTGTAATGTTGAAAAACACTACATCTCACTAAGTGACATTGTTTAATGCGGTTTTACGACGGTTGATATGTCAACCTAACCTAACATTCGCACTTGTATCTAAAGACGCTCAATTACACTGTTTCGTTCACAATTACGATATTTGCTTGACCTCACAGTTTCTCACCAACTTATTACAGTACAGAACGCTGTATCTCGCTAAATGACATCGTTCTTTAAGGTTTCACGATACTTGCATGCGCTTTACCGAGAATGTCACAACATAGCACTTTCGCACTTGTAACGGTACAACACGCAGTATTTGGCTTGTTCATGCCGTTTTGTGTGCTTTCACAACATTTCACCTATCGCAGTTTCGTACTCGCAATAAAACAACTCTATCTCGTTAGATGACGTTGTTTTTGGTAGTTTCACGACGCTACCTAGCTTAAACTAACATAACTCAACCTAACATGACCTTCGCACTTCTATCGTTAGAAAACGTTTTACTCGCTACTTTACATTGCTTTCTACAACATTACGACGGTTTCAAGCACTTTCACATTAGATATCACAGTTCCCAACTTGTAAAGGTGAAAAACACTGCATCTCACTAAGTGACATTGTTTAATGCGGTTTTACGACGGTTCATACCTTAACCTAACCTAACCTAACCTAACCTAACCCAACCTAACCTAACATAACCTAACCTAACCTAACCTAACCTAACCTAACCAAACCTAACCTAACGTAACCTAACCTAACCTAACCTAACCTAACCTAACGACGTTTGCAAGATCTTTCACATTAGATATCGCAGTTCCCAACTTGTAATGGTGAAAAACACTGCATCTCACTAAGTGACATTGTTTAATGCGGTTTTACGACGGTTCATATCTTAACCTAACCTAACATTCGCACTTGTATTAAAAAACGCTCTATTACACTGTTTCGTTCACAATTAGGATATTTGCATAACCTCACAGTTTTTCACCAACTTATTGCAGTACAGAACGCTGTATCTCGCTATATGACATCGTTCTTTAAGGTTTCACGATGCTTGCATGCGCTTTAACGAGAATATCACAACATAGCAGTTTCGCACTTGTAACGGTACAACACGCAGTATTTGGCTTGTTCATGCCGTTTTGTGTGCTTTCACAACATTTCACCTATCGCAGTTTCGTACTCGCAATAAAACAACTCTATCTCGTTAGATGACGTTGTTTTTGGTAGTTTCACGACGCTACCTAGCTTAAACTAACATAACTCAACCTAACATGACCTTCGCACTTCTATCGATAGAAAACGTTTTACTCGCTACTTTACATTGCTTTCTACAACATTACGACGGTTTCAAGCACTTTCACATTAGATATCACAGTTCCCAACTTGTAAAGGTGAAAAACACTGCATCTCACTAAGTGACATTGTTTAATGCGGTTTTACGACGGTTCATACCTTAACCTAACCTAACCTAACCTAAGCTAACCTTACCTAACCTAACCTAACCTAACCCAACCCAACTTAACCTAACCTAACCTTACCTAACCTAAACTAACCTAACCCAACCTAACCTAACCTAACCTAACCTAACCCAACCTAACCCAACCCAACCCAACCTAACCTAACCTAAGCTAACCTAACCTAACCTAACCAAACCTAACCTAACCTAACTTAACCTAACCTAACGTAACCTAACCTAGCCAATTCTAACGTAACCTAACCTTACCTGACCTAACCTAACCTAACGTAACCTAACCTAACCTAACATAACCTAACGTAACCTAACCTAACCTAACCTAACGTAACCTAACCTAACCTAACCCAACCTAACCCAACCCAACCCAACCCAACAACACCCAACCCAACCTAACCTAACCTAACCTAACCTTACCTAACCTAACCAAATTATCCTTACCTAACCTAACCTAACCTAACCTAACCTAACGTAACCTAACCTAACGTAACCTAACCTAACCTAACCTAACCTAACCAAACCTAACCTAACCTAACCTAACCCAACTCAACCCAACCTAACCTAATCTAACCTAACCTAACCTAACCTAACCAAACCTAACCTAACCTAACCTAACCTAACCTAACCTAACGACGGTTGCAAGCGCTTTCACATTAAATATCGCAGTTCCCCACTTTTAATGGTGAAAAACACTGCATCTCAGTAATTGACATTGTTTAATGCGGTTTTACGACGGTTCATATCTTAACCTAACCTAACATTCGCACTTGTATCTAAAAACGCTCTATTACACTGTTTTGTTCACAATTACGATATTTGCATAACCTCACAGTTTTTCACCAACTTATTGCAGTACAGAACGCTGTATCTCGCTAAATGGCATCGTTCTTTAAGGTTTCACGATGCTTGCATGCGCTTTAACGAGAATATCACAACATAGCAGTTTCGCACTTGTAACGGTACAACACGCAGTATTTGGCTTGTTCATGCCGTTTTGTGTGCTTTCACAACATTTCACCTATCGCAGTTTCGTACTCGCAATAAAACAACACTATCTCGTTAGATGACGTTGTTTTTGGTAGTTTCACGACGCTACCTAGCTTAAACTAACATAACTCAACCTAACATGACCTTCGCACTTCTATCGTTAGAAAACGTTTTACTCGCTACTTTACATTGCTTTCTACAACATTACGACGGTTTCAAGCACTTTCACATTAGATATCACAGTTCCCAACTTGTAAAGGTGAAAAACACTGCATCTCACTAAGTGACATTGTTTAACGCGGTTTTAGCGCGGTTCCTATCTTAACCTAACCTAGCCTTACCTAAACCACCCTAACCTAACCTAACCTAACCAAACCTTACCTAACATACCCTAACCTAACCTAACCTAACCTAACCAAACCTAACCTAACCTAACCTAACGTAACGTAACCTAACCTAACCTAACCTAACCTAACCTAACCTAACGACGTTTGCAAGCGCTTTCACATTAGATATCGTAGTTCCCGACTTGTAATGGTGAAAAACACTGCATCTCACTAAGTGACATATTTTAATGCGGTTTTACGACGGTTGATATCTCAACCTAACCTAACATTCGCACTTGTATATTAATACGCTCAATTACACTGTTTCGTTCACAATTACGATGTTTGCTTGACCTCACAGTTTCTCACCAACTTATTACAGTACAGAACGCTGTATCTCGCTAGATGACATCGTTCTTTAAGGTTTCACGATACTTGCATGCGCTTTAGCGAGAATATCACAATAAAGCAGTTTCGCACTTGTAACGGCACAAGACGCAGTATCTGGCTAGTTCATGCCATTTTGTGTGCTTTCCCAATATTTCAAATATCGCAGTTTCGTACTCGCAATAAAACAACACTATCTCGTTAGATGACATCGTTTTTGGTGGTTTCACGACGCTACCTAGCTCAAACTAACCGAACCTTCGCACTTCTATCGTTAGAAAACGTTTTATTCGCTACTTTACAATGTTTTCTACAAGATTACGACGGTTTCATGCGCTTTCACATTAGATATCGCAGTTCCCGACTTGTAATGGTGGAAAACACAGCATCTCACTAAGTGACATTGTTTAATGCGGTTTTAGCGCGGTTCATATCTTAACCTAACCTAACCTTACCTAACCCAACCTAACCTCACCTAACCTAACCAAACCTTACCTAACATACCCTGACCTAACCTAACCTAACCTAACCAAACCTAACCTAACCTAACCTAACCTAACCTAAGCTAAAATAACCTAACGACGTTTGCAAGCGCTTTCACATTAGATATCGCAGTTCCCGACTTGTAATGGTGAAAACACTGCATCTCACTAAGTGACATTGTTTAATGCGGTTTTACGACGGTTCATACCTTAACCTAACCTAACCTAACCTAACCTAACCTTACCTAACCTAACCTAAACTAACCTAACCCAACCTAACCTAACCTAACCTAACCTAACCCAACCTAACCCAACCCATCCCAACCTAACCTAACCTAAGCTAACCTAACCTAACCTAACCAAACCTAACCTAACCTAACTTAACCTAACCTAACGTAACCTAACCTAACCTATTCTAACGTAACCTAACCTTACCTGACCTAACCTAACCTAACGTAACCTAACCTAACCTAACGTAACCTAACGTAACCTAACCTAACCTAACCTAACGTAACCTAACCTAACCTAACCCAACCTAACCCAACCTAACCCAACCCAACCCAACCCAACAACACCCAACCCAACCTAACCTAACCTAACCTAACCTTACCTAACCTAACCAAATTATCCTTACCTAACCTAACCTAACCTAACCTAACGTAACCTAACCTAACCTAACCTAACGTAACCTAACCTAACGTAACCTAACCTAACCTAACCTAACCCAACCTAACCTAACCTAACCTAACCTAACCCAACTCAACCCAACCTAACCTAATCTAACCTAACCTAACCTAACCTAACCTAACCTAACCTAACCTAACCTAACCTAACGACGGTTGCAAGCGCTTTCACATTAAATATCGCAGTTCCCCACTTTTAATGGTGAAAAACACTGCATCTCAGTAATTGACATTGTTTAATGCGGTTTTACGACGGTTCATATCTTAACCTAACCTAACATTCGCACTTGTATCTAAAAACGCTCTATTACACTGTTTTGTTCACAATTACGATATTTGCATAACTTCACAGTTTTTCACCAACTTATTGCAGTACAGAACGCTGTATCTCGCTAAATGACATTGTTCTTTAAGGTTTCACGATGCTTGCATGCGATTTAACGAGAATGTCACAACATAGCACTTTCGCACTTGTAACGGTACAACACGCAGTATTTGGCTTGTTCATGCCGTTTTGTGTGCTTTCACAACATTTTACCTATCGCAGTTTCGTACTCGCAATAAAACAACACTATCTCGTTAGACGACGTCGTTTTTGGTGGTTTCACGACGCTACCTAGCTTAAACTAACCTAACCTAACTTAACCTTCGCACTTCTATCGTTAGAAAACGTTTTACTCGCCACTTTACAATGTTTTCTACAAGATTACGACGGTTTCATGCGCTTTCACATTAGATATCGTAGTTCCCGACTTGTAATGTTGAAAAACACTACATCTCACTAAGTGACATTGTTTAATGCGGTTTTACGACGGTTGATATGTCAACCTAACCTAACATTCGCACTTGTATCTAAAGACGCTCAATTACACTGTTTCGTTCACAATTACGATATTTGCTTGACCTCACAGTTTCTCACCAACTTATTACAGTACAGAACGCTGTATCTCGCTAAATGACATCGTTCTTTAAGGTTTCACGATACTTGCATGCGCTTTACCGAGAATGTCACAACATAGCACTTTCGCACTTGTAACGGTACAACACGCAGTATTTGGCTTGTTCATGCCGTTTTGTGTGCTTTCACAACATTTTACCTATCGCAGTTTCGTACTCGCAATAAAACAACACTATCTCGTTAGACGACGTCGTTTTTGGTGGTTTCACGACGCTACCTAGCTTAAACTAACATAACTCAACCTAACATAACCTTCGCACTTCTATCGTTAGAAAACGTTTTACTCGCTACTTTACATTGCTTTCTACAACATTACGACGGTTTCAAGCGCTTTCACATTAGATATCGCAGTTCCCAACTTGTAAAGGTGAAAAACAATGCATCTCACTAAGTGACATTGTTTATTGCGGTTTTACGACGGTTCATACCTTAACCTAACGTAACCTAACCTAACCTAACCCAACCTAACCTAACATAACCTAACCTAACCTAACCAAACCTAACCTAACGTAACCTAACCTAACCTAACCTAACCTAACCTAACCTAACCTAACCTAACCTAACCTAACGACGGTTGCAAGCGCTTTCACAATAAATATCGCAGTTCCCCACTTTTAATGGTGAAAAACACTGCATCTCAGTAATTGACATTGTTTAATGCGGTTTTACGACGGTTCATATCTTAACCTAACCTAACATTCGCACTTGTATTAAAAAACGCTCTATTACACTGTTTCGTTCACAATAAGATATTTGCATAACCTCACAGTTTTTCACCAACTTATTGCAGTACAGAACGCTGTATCTCGCTAAATGACATTGTTATTTAAGGTTTCACGATGCTTGCATGCGCTTTAACGAGAATATCACAATATAGCAGTTTCGCACTTGTAACGGTAGAACACGCAGTATTTGGCTTGTTCATGCCGTTTTGTGTGCTTTCACAACATTTCACCTATCGCAGTTTAATACTCGCTATAAAACAACACTATCTCGTTAGATGACGTCGTTTTTGGTAGTTTCACGACGCTACCTAGCTTAAACTAACCTAACCTAACCTAACCTTCGCACTTCTATCGCTAGAAAACGTTTTACTCGCCACTTTACAATGCTTTCTACAAGATTACGACGGTTTCATGCGCTTTCACGTTAGATATCGTAGTTCCCGACTTGTAATGTTGAAAAACACTACATATCACTAAGTGACATTGTTTATTGCGGTTTTACGACGGTTCATACCTTAACCTAACGTAACCTAACCTAACCTAACCTAACCTAACCTAACCAAACCTAACCTAACCTAACCTAACGTAACCTAACCTAACCTAACCTAACCTAACCTAACGACGTTTGCAAGCGCTTTCACATTAGATATCGCAGTTCCCGACTTGTAATGGTGAAAAACACTGCATCTCACTAAGTGACATTGATTAATGCGGTTTTACGACGGTTCATATCTCAACCTAACCTAACATTCGCACTTGTATTAAAAAACGCTCTATTACACTGTTTCGTTCACAATTACGATATTTGCATAACCTCACAGTTTTTCACCAACTTATTGCAGTACAGAACGCTGTATCTCGCTAAATGACATTGTTCTTTAAGGTTTCACGATGCTTGCATGCGCTTTAACGAGAATATCACAATATAGCAGTTTCGCACTTGTAACGGTAGAACACGCAGTATTTGGCTTCTTCATGCCGTTTTGTGTGCTTTCACAACATTTCACCTATCGCAGTTTCGTACTCGCAATAAAACAACTCTATCTCGTTAGATGACGTTGTTTTTGGTAGTTTCACGACGCTACCTAGCTTAAACTAACATAACTCAACCTAACATGACCTTCGCACTTCTATCGTTAGAAAACGTTTTACTCGCTACTTTACATTGCTTTCTACAACATTACGACGGTTTCAAGCACTTTCACATTAGATATCACAGTTCCCAACTTGTAAAGGTGAAAAACACTACATCTCACTAAGTGACATTGTTTATTGCGGTTTTACGACGGTTCATATCTTAACCTAACCTAAGATTCGCACTTGTATTAAAAAACGCTCTATTACACTGTTTCGTTCACAATTAGGATATTTGCATAACCTCACAGTTTTTCACCAACTTATTGCAGTACAGAACGCTGTATCTCGCTAAATGACATCGTTCTTTAAGGTTTCACGATGCTTGCATGCGCTTTAACGAGAATATCACAACATAGCAGTTTCGCACTTGTAACGGTACAACACGCAGTATTTGGCTTGTTCATGCCGTTTTGTGTGCTTTCACAACATTTCACCTATCGCAGTTTCGTACTCGCAATAAAACAACTCTATCTCGTTAGATGACGTTGTTTTTGGTAGTTTCACGACGCTACCTAGCTTAAACTAACATAACTCAACCTAACATGACCTTCGCACTTCTATCGTTAGAAAACGTTTTACTCGCTACTTTACATTGCTTTCTACAACATTACGACGGTTTCAAGCACTTTCACATTAGATATCACAGTTCCCAACTTGTAAAGGTGAAAAACACTGCATCTCACTAAGTGACATTGTTTAATGCGGTTTTACGACGGTTCATACCTTAACCTAACCTAACCTAACCTAACCTTACCTAACCTAACCTAACCTAACCCAACCCAACTTAACCTAACCTAACCTAACCTAACCTAAACTAACCTAACCCAACCTAACCTAACCTAACCTAACCTAACCCAACCTAACCCAACCCAACCCAACCTAACCTAACCTAAGCTAACCTAACCTCACCTAACCAAACCTAACCTAACCTAACTTAACCTAACCTAACGTAACCTAACCTAACCTATTCTAACGTAACCTAACCTTACCTGACCTAACCTAACCTAACGTAACCTAACCTAACCTAACATAACCTAACGTAACCTAACCTAACCTAACGTAACCTAACCTAACCTAACCCAACTTAACCCAACCCAACCCAACCCAACAACACCCAACCCAACCTAACCTAACCTAACCTAACCTTACCTAACCTAACCAAATTATCCTTACCTAACCTAACCTAACCTAACGTAACCTAACCTAACCTAACCTAACGTAACCTAACCTAACGTAACCTAACCTAACCTAACCCAACCTAACCTAACCTAACCTAACCTAACCCAACTCAACCCAACCTAACCTAATCTAACCTAACCTAACCTAACCTAACCTAACCAAACCTAACCTAACCTAACCTAACGACGGTTGCAAGCGCTTTCACATTAAATATCGCAGTTCCCCACTTTTAATGGTGAAAAACACTGCATCTCAGTAATTGACATTGTTTAATGCGGTTTTACGACGGTTCATATCTTAACCTAACCTAACATTCGCACTTGTATCTAAAAACGCTCTATTACACTGTTTTGTTCACAATTACGATATTTGCATAACCTCACAGTTTTTCACCAACTTATTGCAGTACAGAACGCTGTATCTCGCTAAATGACATTGTTCTTTAAGGTTTCACGATGCTTGCATGCGATTTAACGAGAATATCACAATATAGGAGTTTCGCACTTGTAACTGTAGAACACGCAGTATTTGGCTTGTTCATGCCGTTTTGTGTGCTTTCACAACATTTCACCTATCGCAGTTTATTACTCGCTATAAAACAACACTATCTCGTTAGATGACGTCGTTTTTGGTAGTTTCACGACGCTACCTAGCTTAAACTAACCTAACCTAACCTAACCTTCGCACTTCTATCGTTAGAAAACGTTTTACTCGCCACTTTACAATGTTTTCTACAAGATTACGACGGTTTCATGCGCTTTCACATTAGATATTGTAGTTCCCGACTTGTAATGTTGAAAAACACTACATCTCACTAAGTGACATTGCTAAATGCGGTTTTACGACGGTTGATATGTCAACCTAACCTAACATTCGCACTTGTATCTAAAGACGCTCTATTACACTGTTTCGTTCACAATTACGATATTTGCTTGACCTCACAGTTTCTCACCAACTTATTACAGTACAGAACGCTGTATCTCGCTAAATGACATCGTTCTTTAAGGTTTCACGATACTTGCATGCGCTTTACCGAGAATATCACAATATAGCAGTTTCGCACTTGTAACGGTAGAACACGCAGTATTTGGCTTGTTCATGCCGTTTTGTGTGCATTCACAACATTTTACCTATCGCAGTTTAATACTCGCAATAAAACAACACTATCTCGTTAGATGACGTCGTTTTTGGTAGTTTCACGACGCTACCTAGCTTAAACTAACCTAACCTAACCTAACCTTCGCACTTCTATCGTTAGAAAACGTTTTACTCGCAACTTTACAATGTTTTCTACAAGATTACGACGGTTTCATGCGCTTTCACATTAGATATCGTAGTTCCCGACTTGTAATGTTGAAAAACACTACATCTCACTAAGTGACATTGTTTATTGCGGTTTTACGACGGTTCATACCTTAACCTAACGTAACCTAACCTAACCTAACCCAACCTAACCTAACATAACCTAACCTAACCTAACCTAACCAAACCTAACCTAACGTAACCTAACCTAACCTAACCTAACCTAACCTAACGACGTTTGCAAGTGCTTTCACATTAGATATCGCAGTTCCCAACTTGTAATGGTGAAAAACACTGCATCTCACTAAGTGACATTGTTTAATGCGGTTTTACGACGGTTCATATCTTAACCTAACCTAACATTCGTACTTGTATTGAAAAACGCTCTATTACACTGTTTCGTTCACAATTACGATATTTGCATAACCTCACAGTTTTTCACCAACTTATTGCAGTACAGAACGCTGTATCTCGCTAAATGACATCGTTCTTTAAGGTTTCACGATGCTTGCATGCGCTTTAACGAGAATATCACAATATAGCAGTTTCGCACTTGTAACGGTAGAACACGCAGTATTTGGCTTGTTCATGCCGTTTTGTGTGCATTCACAACATTTTACCTATCGCAGTTTAATACTCGCAATAAAACAACACTATCTCGTTAGATGACGTCGTTTTTGGTAGTTTCACGACGCTACCTAGCTTAAACTAACCTAACCTAACCTAACCTTCGCACTTCTATCGTTAGAAAACGTTTTACTCGCAACTTTACAATGTTTTCTACAAGATTACGACGGTTTCATGCGCTTTCACATTAGATATCGTAGTTCCCGACTTGTAATGTTGAAAAACACTACATCTCACTAAGTGACAATGTTTATTGCGGTTTTACGACGGTTGATATGTCAACCTAACCTAACATTCGCACTTGTATCTAAAGACGCTCAATTACACTGTTTCGTTCTCAATTACGATATTTGCTTGACCTCACAGTTTCTCACCAACTTATTACAGTACAGAACGCTGTATTTCGCTAAATGACATCGTTCTTTAAGGTTTCACGATACTTGCATGCGCTTTACCGAGAATGTCACAACATAGCAGTTTCGCACTTGTAACGGTACAACACGCCGTATTTGGCTTGTTCATGCCGTTTTGAGTTCTTTCACAACATTTTACCTGTCGCAGTTTCGTACTCGCATTAAAACAACACTATCTCGTTAGATGACGTCGTTTTTGGTGGTTTCACGACGCTACCTAGCTTAAACTAACATAACTCAAACTAACCGGACCTTCGCACTTCTATCGTTAGAAAACGTTTTATTCGCTACTTTACAATGTTTTCTACAAGATTACGACGGTTTCATGCGCTTTCACATTAGATATCGCAGTTCCCGACTTGTAATGGTGAAAAACACAGCATCTCACTGACATTGTTTAACGCGGTTTTAGCGCGGTTCATATCTTAACCTAACCTAACCTTACCTAAACCAACCTAACCTAACCTAACCTAACCAAACCTTACCTAACATACCCTAACCTAACCTAACCTAACCTAACCTAACCAAACCTAACCTAACCTAACCTAACCTAACCTAATCTAACCTAACCTAATGACGTTTGCAAGCGCTTTCACATTAGATATCGCAGTTCCCGACTTGTAATGGTGAAAAACACTGCATCTCACTAAGTGACATTGATTAATGCGGTTTTACGACGGTTCATATCTTAACCTAACCTAACATTCGCACTTGTATTAAAAAACGCTCTATTACACTGTTTCGTTCACAATTACGATATTTGCATAACCTCACAGTTTTTCACCAACTTATTGCAGTACAGAACGCTGTATCTCGCTAAATGACATTGTTCTTTAAGGTTTCACGATGCTTGCATGCGCTTTAACGAGAATATCACAATATAGCAGTTTCGCACTTGTAACGGTAGAACACGCAGTATTTGGCTTGTTCATGCCGTTTTGTGTGCATTCACAACATTTTACCTATCGCAGTTTAATACTCGCAATAAAACAACACTATCTCGTTAGATGACGTCGTTTTTGGTAGTTTCACGACGCTACCTAGCTTAAACTAACCTAACCTAACCTAACCTTCGCACTTCTATCGTTAGAAAACGTTTTACTCGCAACTTTACAATGTTTTCTACAAGATTACGACGGTTTCATGCGCTTTCACATTAGATATTGTAGTTCCCGACTTGTAATGTTGAAAAACACTTCATCTCACTAAGTGACATTGCTAAATGCGGTTTTACGACGGTTGATATGTCAACCTAACCTAACATTCGCACTTGTATCTAAAGACGCTCAATTACACTGTTTCGTTCACAATTACGATATTTGCTTGACCTCACAGTTTCTCACCAACTTATTACAGTACAGAACGCTGTATCTCGCTAAATGACATCGTTCTTTAAGGTTTCACGATACTTGCATGCGCTTTACCGAGAATGTCACAACATAGCACTTTCGCACTTGTAACGGTACAACACGCAGTATTTGGCTTGTTCATGCCGTTTTGTGTGATTTCACAACATTTTGCCTATCGCAGTTTCGTACTCGCAATAAAACAACACTATCTCGTTAGATGACGTCGTTTTTGGTGGTTTCACGACGCTACCTAGCTTAAACTAACATAACTCAACCTAACATAACCTTCGCACTTCTATCGTTAGAAAACGTTTTACTCGCTACTTTACATTGCTTTCTACAACATTACGACGGTTTCAAGCGCTTTCACATTAGATATCGCAGTTCCCAACTTGTAAAGGTGAAAAACACTGCATCTCACTAAGTGACATTGTTTATTGCGGTTTTACGACGGTTGATATGTCAACCTAACCTAACATTCGCACTTGTATCTAAAGACGCTCAATTACACTGTTTCGTTCACAATTACGATATTTGCTTGACCTCACAGTTTCTCACCAACTTATTACAGTACAGAACGCTGTATCTCGCTAAATGACATCGTTCTTTAAGGTTTCACGATACTTGCATGCGCTTTACCGAGAATGTCACAACATAGCAGTTTCGCACTTGTAACGGTACAACACGCAGTATTTGGCTTGTTCATGCCGTTTTGAGTGCTTTCACAACATTTTACCTGTCGCAGTTTAATACTCGCAATAAAACAACACTATCTCGTTAGATGACGTCGTTTTTGGTAGTTTCACGACGCTACCTAGCTTAAACTAACCTAACCTAACCTAACCTTCGCACTTCTATCGTTAGAAAACGTTTTACTCGCAACTTTACAATGTTTTCTACAAGATTACGACGGTTTCATGCGCTTTCACATTAGATATCGTAGTTCCCGACTTGTAATGTTGAAAAACACTACATCTCACTAAGTGACATTGTTTATTGCGGTTTTACGACGGTTGATATGTCAACCTAACCTAACATTCGCACTTGTATCTAAAGACGCTCAATTACACTGTTTCGTTCACAATTACGATATTTGCTTGACCTCACAGTTTCTCACCAACTTATTACAGTACAGAACGCTGTATCTCGCTAAATGACATCGTTCTTTAAGGTTTCACGATACTTGCATGCGCTTTACCGAGAATGTCACAACATAGCAGTTTCGCACTTGTAACGGTACAACACGCAGTATTTGGCTTGTTCATGCCGTTTTGAGTGCTTTCACAACATTTTACCTGTCGCAGTTTCGTACTCGCATTAAAACAACACTATCTCGTTAGATGACGTCGTTTTTGGTGGTTTCACGACGCTACCTAGCTTAAACTAACATAACTCAAACTAACCGGACCTTCGCACTTCTATCGTTAGAAAACGTTTTATTCGCTACTTTACAATGTTTTCTACAAGATTACGACGGTTTCATGCGCTTTCACATTAGATATCGCAGTTCCCGACTTGTAATGGTGAAAAACACAGCATCTCACTGACATTGTTTAACGCGGTTTTAGCGCGGTTCATATCTTAACCTAACCTAACCTTACCTAAACCAACCTAACCTAACCTAACCTAACCAAACCTTACCTAACATACCCTAACCTAACCTAACCTAACCTAACCTAACCAAACCTAACCTAACCTAACCTAACGTAACCTAACCTAACCTAACCTAACCTAACCTAACCTAACGACGTTTGCAAGCGCTTTCACATTAGATATCGCAGTTCCCGACTTGTAATGGTGAAAAACACTGCATCTCACTAAGTGACATTGATTAATGCGGTTTTACGACGGTTCATATCTTAACCTAACCTAACATTCGCACTTGTATTAAAAAACGCTCTATTACACTGTTTCGTTCACAATAAGATATTTGCATAACCTCACAGTTTTTCACCAACTTATTGCAGTACAGAACGCTGTATCTCGCTAAATGACATTGTTCTTTAAGGTTTCACGATGCTTGCATGCGCTTTAACGAGAATATCACAATATAGCAGTTTCGCACTTGTAACGGTAGAACACGCAGTATTTGGCTTGTTCATGCCGTTTTGTGTGCTTTCACAACATTTCACCTATCGCAGTTTAATACTCGCTATAAAACAACACTATCTCGTTAGATGAAGTCGTTTTTGGTAGTTTCACGACGCTACCTAGCTTAAACTAACCTAACCTAACCTAACCTTCGCACTTCTATCGTTAGAAAACGTTTTACTCGCCACTTTACAATGCTTTCTACAAGATTACGACGGTTTCATGCGCTTTCACGTTAGATATCGTAGTTCCCGACTTGTAATGTTGAAAAACACTACATCTTACTAAGTGACATTGTTTATTGCTGTTTTACGACGGTTCATACCTTAACCTAACGTAACCTAACCTAACCTAACCTAACCAAACCTAACCTAACCTAACCTAACGTAACCTAACCTAACCTAACCTAACCTAACCTAACCTAACGACGTTTGCAAGCGCTTTCACATTAGATATCGCAGTTCCCGACTTGTAATGGTGAAAAACACTGCATCTCACTAAGTGACATTGATTAATGCGGTTTTACGACGGTTCATATCTTAACCTAACCTAACATTCGCACTTGTATTAAAAAACGCTCTATTACACTGTTTCGTTCACAATTACGATATTTGCATAACCTCACAGTTTTTCACCAACTTATTGCAGTACAGAACGCTGTATCTCGCTAAATGACATTGTTCTTTAAGGTTTCACGATGCTTGCATGCGCTTTAACGAGAATATCACAATATAGCAGTTTCGCACTTGTAACGGTAGAACACGCAGTATTTGGCTTGTTCATGCCGTTTTGTGTGCATTCACAACATTTTACCTATCGCAGTTTAATACTCGCAATAAAACAACACTATCTCGTTAGATGACGTCGTTTTTGGTAGTTTCACGACGCTACCTAGCTTAAACTAACCTAACCTAACCTAACCTTCGCACTTCTATCGTTAGAAAACGTTTTACTCGCCACTTTACAATGCTTTCTACAAGATTACGACGGTTTCATGCGCTTTCACGTTAGATATCGTAGTTCCCGACTTGTAATGTTGAAAAACACTACATCTTACTAAGTGACATTGTTTATTGCTGTTTTACGACGGTTCATACCTTAACCTAACGTAACCTAACCTAACCTAACCTAACCAAACCTAACCTAACCTAACCTAACGTAACCTAACCTAACCTAACCTAACCTAACCTAACCTAACCTAACGACGTTTGCAAGCGCTTTCACATTAGATATCGCAGTTCCCGACTTGTAATGGTGAAAAACACTGCATCTCACTAAGTGACATTGATTAATGCGGTTTTACGACGGTTCATATCTTAACCTAACCTAACATTCGCACTTGTATCTAAAGACGCTCAATTACACTGTTTCGTTCACAATTACGATATTTGCTTGACCTCACAGTTTCTCACCAACTTATTACAGTACAGAACGCTGTATCTCGCTAAATGACATCGTTCTTTAAGGTTTCACGATACTTGCATGCGCTTTACCGAGAATGTCACAACATAGCACTTTCGCACTTGTAACGGTACAACACGCAGTATTTGGCTTGTTCATGCCGTTTTGTGTGATTTCACAACATTTTGCCTATCGCAGTTTCGTACTCGCAATAAAACAACACTATCTCGTTAGATGACGTCGTTTTTGGTGGTTTCACGACGCTACCTAGCTTAAACTAACATAACTCAACCTAACATAACCTTCGCACTTCTATCGTTAGAAAACGTTTTACTCGCTACTTTACATTGCTTTCTACAACATTACGACGGTTTCAAGCGCTTTCACATTAGATATCGCAGTTCCCAACTTGTAAAGGTGAAAAACACTGCATCTCACTAAGTGACATTGTTTATTGCGGTTTTACGACGGTTGATATGTCAACCTAACCTAACATTCGCACTTGTATCTAAAGACGCTCAATTACACTGTTTCGTTCACAATTACGATATTTGCTTGACCTCACAGTTTCTCACCAACTTATTACAGTACAGAACGCTGTATCTCGCTAAATGACATCGTTCTTTAAGGTTTCACGATACTTGCATGCGCTTTACCGAGAATGTCACAACATAGCAGTTTCGCACTTGTAACGGTACAACACGCAGTATTTGGCTTGTTCATGCCGTTTTGAGTGCTTTCACAACATTTTACCTGTCGCAGTTTAATACTCGCAATAAAACAACACTATCTCGTTAGATGACGTCGTTTTTGGTAGTTTCACGACGCTACCTAGCTTAAACTAACCTAACCTAACCTAACCTTCGCACTTCTATCGTTAGAAAACGTTTTACTCGCAACTTTACAATGTTTTCTACAAGATTACGACGGTTTCATGCGCTTTCACATTAGATATCGTAGTTCCCGACTTGTAATGTTGAAAAACACTACATCTCACTAAGTGACATTGTTTATTGCGGTTTTACGACGGTTGATATGTCAACCTAACCTAACATTCGCACTTGTATCTAAAGACGCTCAATTACACTGTTTCGTTCACAATTACGATATTTGCTTGACCTCACAGTTTCTCACCAACTTATTACAGTACAGAACGCTGTATCTCGCTAAATGACATCGTTCTTTAAGGTTTCACGATACTTGCATGCGCTTTACCGAGAATGTCACAACATAGCAGTTTCGCACTTGTAACGGTACAACACGCAGTATTTGGCTTGTTCATGCCGTTTTGAGTGCTTTCACAACATTTTACCTGTCGCAGTTTCGTACTCGCATTAAAACAACACTATCTCGTTAGATGACGTCGTTTTTGGTGGTTTCACGACGCTACCTAGCTTAAACTAACATAACTCAAACTAACCGGACCTTCGCACTTCTATCGTTAGAAAACGTTTTATTCGCTACTTTACAATGTTTTCTACAAGATTACGACGGTTTCATGCGCTTTCACATTAGATATCGCAGTTCCCGACTTGTAATGGTGAAAAACACAGCATCTCACTGACATTGTTTAACGCGGTTTTAGCGCGGTTCATATCTTAACCTAACCTAACCTTACCTAAACCAACCTAACCTAACCTAACCTAACCAAACCTTACCTAACATACCCTAACCTAACCTAACCTAACCTAACCTAACCTAACCAAACCTAACCTAACCTAACCTAACGTAACCTAACCTAACCTAACCTAACCTAACCTAACCTAACGACGTTTGCAAGCGCTTTCACATTAGATATCGCAGTTCCCGACTTGTAATGGTGAAAAACACTGCATCTCACTAAGTGACATTGATTAATGCGGTTTTACGACGGTTCATATCTTAACCTAACCTAACATTCGCACTTGTATTAAAAAACGCTCTATTACACTGTTTCGTTCACAATAAGATATTTGCATAACCTCACAGTTTTTCACCAACTTATTGCAGTACAGAACGCTGTATCTCGCTAAATGACATTGTTCTTTAAGGTTTCACGATGCTTGCATGCGCTTTAACGAGAATATCACAATATAGCAGTTTCGCACTTGTAACGGTAGAACACGCAGTATTTGGCTTGTTCATGCCGTTTTGTGTGCTTTCACAACATTTCACCTATCGCAGTTTAATACTCGCTATAAAACAACACTATCTCGTTAGATGACGTCGTTTTTGGTAGTTTCACGACGCTACCTAGCTTAAACTAACCTAACCTAACCTAACCTTCGCACTTCTATCGTTAGAAAACGTTTTACTCGCCACTTTACAATGCTTTCTACAAGATTACGACGGTTTCATGCGCTTTCACGTTAGATATCGTAGTTCCCGACTTGTAATGTTGAAAAACACTACATCTTACTAAGTGACATTGTTTATTGCTGTTTTACGACGGTTCATACCTTAACCTAACGTAACCTAACCTAACCTAACCTAACCAAACCTAACCTAACCTAACCTAACGTAACCTAACCTAACCTAACCTAACCTAACCTAACCTAACCTAACGACGTTTGCAAGCGCTTTCACATTAGATATCGCAGTTCCCGACTTGTAATGGTGAAAAACACTGCATCTCACTAAGTGACATTGATTAATGCGGTTTTACGACGGTTCATATCTTAACCTAACCTAACATTCGCACTTGTATTAAAAAACGCTCTATTACACTGTTTCGTTCACAATTACGATATTTGCATAACCTCACAGTTTTTCACCAACTTATTGCAGTACAGAACGCTGTATCTCGCTAAATGACATTGTTCTTTAAGGTTTCACGATGCTTGCATGCGCTTTAACGAGAATATCACAATATAGCAGTTTCGCACTTGTAACGGTAGAACACGCAGTATTTGGCTTGTTCATGCCGTTTTGTGTGCATTCACAACATTTTACCTATCGCAGTTTAATACTCGCAATAAAACAACACTATCTCGTTAGATGACGTCGTTTTTGGTAGTTTCACGACGCTACCTAGCTTAAACTAACCTAACCTAACCTAACCTTCGCACTTCTATCGTTAGAAAACGTTTTACTTGCAACTTTACAATGTTTTCTACAAGATTACGACGGTTTCATGCGCTTTCACATTAGATATCGTAGTTCCCGACTTGTAAAGGTGAAAAACACTGCATCTCACTAAGTGACATTGTTTATTGCGGTTTTACGACGGTTCATACCTTAACCTAACGTAACCTAACCTAACCTAACCCAACCTAACCTAACATAACCTAACCTAACCTAACCTAACCTAACCTAACCTAACCAAACCTAACCTAACGTAACCTAACCTAACCTAACCTAACCTAACGACGTTTGCAAGTGCTTTCACATTAGATATCGCAGTTCCCAACTTGTAATGGTGAAAAACACTGCATCTCACTAAGTGACATTGTTTAATGCGGTTTTACGACGGTTCATATCTTAACCTAACCTAACATTCGCACTTGTATTAAAAAACGCTCTATTACACTGTTTCGTTCACAATTAGGATATTTGCATAACCTCACAGTTTTTCACCATCTTATTGCAGTACAGAACGCTGTATCTCGCTAAATGACATCGTTCTTTAAGGTTTCACGATGCTTGCATGCGCTTTAACGAGAATATCACAACATAGCAGTTTCGCACTTGTAACGGTGCAACACGCAGTATTTGGCTTGTTCATGCCGTTTTGTGTGCTTTCACAACATTTCACCTATCGCAGTTTTGTACTCGCAATAAAACAACTCTATCTCGTTAGATGACGTTGTTTTTGGTAGTTTCACGACGCTACCTAGCTTAAACTAACATAACTCAACCTAACATGACCTTCGCACTTCTATCGTTAGAAAACGTTTTACTCGCTACTTTACATTGCTTTCTACAACATTACGACGGTTTCAAGCACTTTCACATTATATATCACAGTTCCCAACTTGTAAAGGTGAAAAACACTGCATCTCACTAAGTGACATTGTTTAATGCGGTTTTACGACGGTTCATACCTTAACCTAACCTAACCTAACCTAACCTTACCTAACCTAACCTAACCTAACCCAACCCAACTTAACCTAACCTAACCTAACCTAACCTAAACTAACCTAACCCAACCTAACCTAACCTAACCTAACCTAACCCAACCTAACCCAACCCAACCCAACCTAACCTAACCTAAGCTAACCTAACCTAACCTAACCAAACCTAACCTAACCTAACTTAACCTAACCTAACGTAACCTAACCTAACCTATTCTAACGTAACCTAACCTTACTTGACCTAACCTAACCTAACGTAACCTAACCTAACCTAACATAACCTAACGTAACCTAACCTAACCTAACCTAACGTAACCTAACCGAACCTAACCCAACCTAACCCAACCCAACCCAACCCAACAACACCCAACCCAACCTAACCTAACCTAACCTAACCTTACCTAACCTAACCAAATTATCCTTACCTAACCTAACCTAACCTAACGTAACCTAACCTAACCCAACCTAACGTAACCTAACCTAACGTAACCTAACCTAACCTAACCTAACCTAACCCAACCTAACCTAACCTAACCCAACTCAACCCAACCTAACCTAATCTAACCTAACCAAACCTAACCTAACCTAACCTAACCTAACCTAACCTAACCTAACGACGGTTGCAAGCGCTTTCACATTAAATATCGCAGTTCCCCACTTTTAATGGTGAAAAACACTGCATCTCAGTAATTGACATTGTTTAATGCGGTTTTACGACGGTTCATATCTTAACCTAACCTAACATTCGCACTTGTATTAAAAAACGCTCTATTACACTGTTTCGTTCACAATTAGGATATTTGCATAACCTCACAGTTTTTCACCAACTTATTGCAATACAGAACGCTGTATCTCGCTAAATGACATTGTTCTTTAAGGTTTCACGATGCTTGCATGCGCTTTAACGAGAATATCACAATATAGCAGTTTCGCACTTGTAACGGTAGAACACGCAGTATTTGGCTTGTTCATGCCGTTTTGTGTGCTTTCACAACATTTCACCTATCGCAGTTTAATACTCGCTATAAAACAACACTATCTCGTTAGAGGACGTCGTTTTTGGTAGTTTCACGACGCTACCTAGCTTAAACTAACCTAACCTAACCTAACCTTCGCACTTCTATCGTTAGAAAACGTTTTACTCGCCACTTTACAATGTTTTCTACAAGATTACGACGGTTTCATGCGCTTTCACATTAGATATCGTAGTTCCCGACTTGTAATGTTGAAAAACACTACATCTCACTAAGTGACATTGTTTAATGCGGTTTTACGACGGTTGATATGTCAACCTAACCTAACATTCGCACTTGTATCTAAAGACGCTCAATTACACTGTTTCGTTCACAATTACGATATTTGCTTGACCTCACAGTTTCTCACCAACTTATTACAGTACAGAACGCTGTATCTCGCTAAATGACATCGTTCTTTAAGGTTTCACGATACTTGCATGCGCTTTACCGAGAATGTCACGACATAGCAGTTTCGCACTTGTAACGGTACAACACGCAGTATTTGGCTTGTTCATGCCGTTTTGTGTGCTTTCACAACATTTTACCTATCGCAGTTTCGTACTCGCAATAAAACAACACTATCTCGTTAGATGACGTCGTTTTTGGTGGTTTCACGACGCTACCTAGCTTAAACTAACATAACTCAACCTAACATAACCTTCGCACTTCTATCGTTAGAAAACGTTTTACTCGCTACTTTACATTGCTTTCTACAACATTACGACGGTTTCAAGCGCTTTCACATTAGATATCGCAGTTCCCAACTTGTAAAGGTGAAAAACACTGCATCTCACAAAGTGACATTGTTTATTGCGGTTTTACGACGGTTCATACCTTAACCTAACGTAACCTAACCTAACCTAACCCAACCTAACCTAACATAACCTAACCTAACCTAACCTAACCAAACCTATTCTAACGTAACCTAACCTAACCTAACCTAACCTAACCTAACGACGTTTGCAAGTGCTTTCACATTAGATATCGCAGTTCCCAACTTGTAATGGTGAAAAACACTGCATCTCTCTAAGTGACATTGTTTAATGCGGTTTTACGACGGTTCATATCTTAACCTAACCTAACATTCGTACTTGTATTGAAAAACGCTCTATTACACTGTTTCGTTCACAATTACGATATTTGCATAACCTCACAGTTTTTCACCAACTTATTGCAGTACAGAACGCTGTATCTCGCTAAATGACATCGTTCTTTAAGGTTTCACGATGCTTGCATGCGCTTTAACGAGAATATCACAATATAGCAGTTTCGCACTTGTAACGGTAGAACACGCAGTATTTGGCTTGTTCATGCCGTTTTGTGTGCATTCACAACATTTTACCTATCGCAGTTTAATACTCGCAATAAAACAACACTATCTCGTTAGATGACGTCGTTTTTGGTAGTTTCACGACGCCTCCTAGCTTAAACTAACCTAACCTAACCTAACCTTCGCACTTCTATCGTTAGAAAACGTTTTACTCGCAACTTTACAATGTTTTCTACAAGATTACGACGGTTTCATGCGCTTTCACATTAGATATCGTAGTTCCCGACTTGTAATGTTGAAAAACACTACATCTCACTAAGTGACATTGTTTAATGCGGTTTTACGACGGTTGATATGTCAACCTAACCTAACATTCGCACTTGTATCTAAAGACGCTC
The DNA here is from genome assembly GCF_043290135.1 of Rhipicephalus microplus. Lineage (NCBI taxonomy): Eukaryota > Metazoa > Arthropoda > Arachnida > Ixodida > Ixodidae > Rhipicephalus > Rhipicephalus microplus. The sequence goes on along the minus strand of NW_027464585.1, from coordinate 59,989,581 downwards.
AATTACACTGTTTCGTTCACAATTACGATATTTGCTTGACCTCACAGTTTCTCACCAACTTATTACAGTACAGAACGCTGTATCTCGCTAAATGACATCGTTCTTTAAGGTTTCACGATACTTGCATGCGCTTTACCGAGAATGTCACAACATAGCAGTTTCGCACTTGTAACGGTACAACACGCAGTATTTGGCTTGTTCATGCCGTTTTGTGTGCTTTCACAACATGTTACCTATCGCAGTTTCGTACTCGCAATAAAACAACACTATCTCGTTAGATGACGTCGTTTTTGGTGGTTTCACGACGCTACCTAGCTTAAACTAACATAACTCAACCTAACATAACCTTCGCACTTCTATCGTTAGAAAACGTTTTACTCGCTACTTCACATTGCTTTCTACAACATTACGACGGTTTCAAGCGCTTTCACATTAGATATCGCAGTTCCCAACTTGTAAAGGTGAAAAACACTGCATCTCACTAAGTGACATTGTTTATTGCGGTTTTACGACGGTTCATACCTTAACCTAACGTAACCTAACCTAACCTAACCTAACCTAACCTAACCTAACCTAACCAAACCTAACCTAACCAAACCTAACGTAACCTAACCTAACCTAACCTAACCTAACCTAACCTAACGACGTTTGCAAGCGCTTTCACATTAGATATCGCAGTTCCCGACTTGTAATGGTGAAAAACACTGCATCTCACTAAGTGACATTGATTAATGCGGTTTTACGACGGTTCATATCTTAACCTAACCTAACATTCGCACTTGTATTAAAAAACGCTCTATTACACTGTTTCGTTCACAATTACGATATTTGCATAACCTCACAGTTTTTCACCAACTTATTGCAGTACAGAACGCTGTATCTCGCTAAATGACATTGTTCTTTAAGGTTTCACGATGCTTGCATGCGCTTTAACGAGAATATCACAATATAGCAGTTTCGCACTTGTAACGGTAGAACACGCAGTATTTGGCTTGTTCATGCCGTTTTGTGTGCATTCACAACATTTTACCTATCGCAGTTTAATACTCGCAATAAAACAACACTATCTCGTTAGATGACGTCGTTTTTGGTAGTTTCACGACGCTACCTAGCTTAAACTAACCTAACCTAACCTAACCTCCCCACTTCTATCGTTAGAAAACGTTTTACTCGCAACTTTACAATGTTTTCTACAAGATTACGACGGTTTCATGCGCTTTCACATTAGATATCGTAGTTCCCGACTTGTAAAGGTGAAAAACACTGCATCTCACTAAGTGACATTGTTTATTGCGGTTTTACGACGGTTCATACCTTCACCTAACGTAACCTAACCTAACCTAATCCAACCTAACCTAACATAACCTAACCTAACCTAACCTAACCTAACCAAACCTAACCTAACGTAACCTAACCTAACCTAACCTAACCTAACGACGTTTGCAAGCGCTTTCACATTAGATATCGCAGTTCCCGACTTGTAATGGTGAAAAACACTGCATCTCACTAAGTGACATTGATTAATGCGGTTTTACGACGGTTCATATCTTAACCTAACCTAACATTCGCACTTGTATTAAAAAACGCTCTATTACACTGTTTCGTTCACAATTAGGATATTTGCATAACCTCACAGTTTTTCACCAACTTATTGCAGTACAGAACGCTGTATCTCGCTAAATGACATCGTTCTGTAAGGTTTCACGATGCTTGCATGCGCTTTAACGAGAATATCACAACATAGCAGTTTCGCACTTGTAACGGTACAACACGCAGTATTTGGCTTGTTCATGCCGTTTTGTGTGGTTTCACAACATTTCACCTATCGCAGTTTCGTACTCGCAATAAAACAACTCTATCTCGTTAGATGACGTTGTTTTTGGTAGTTTCACGACGCTACCTAGCTTAAACTAACATAACTCAACCTAACGTGACCTTCGCACTTCTATCGTTAGAAAACGTTTTACTCGCTACTTTACATTGCTTTCTACAACATTACGACGGTTTCAAGCACTTTCACATTAGATATCACAGTTCCCAACTTGTAAAGGTGAAAAACACTGCATCTCACTAAGTGACATTGTTTAATGCGGTTTTACGACGGTTCATACCTTAACCTAACCTAACCTAACCTAACCTAACCTTACCTAACCTAACCTAACCTAACCCAACCAAACTTAACCTAACCTAACCTAACCTAACCTAACCTAACCTAACCTAACCTAACCCAACCTAACCCAACCCAACCTAACCTAACCTAAGCTAACCTAACCTAACCTAACCAAACCTAACCTAACCTAACTTAACCTAACCTAACGTAACCTAACCTAACCTATTCTAACGTAACCTAACCTTACCTGACCTAACCTAACCTAACGTAACCTAACCTAACCTAACATAACCTAACGTAACCTAACCTAACCTAACCCAACCTAACCCAACCTAACCCAACCCAACCCAACCCAACAACACCCAACCCAACCTAACCTAACCTAACCTTACCTAACCTAACCAAATTATCCGTACCTAACCTAACCTAACCTAACGTAACCTAACCTAACCTAACCTAACGTAACCTAACCTAACGTAACCTAACCTAACCTAACCTAACCTAACCCAACCTAACCTAACCTAACCTAACCTAACCCAACTCAACCCAACCTAACCTAATCTAACCTAACCTAACCTAACCTAACCTAACCTAACCTAACCAAACCTAACCTAACCTAACCTAACCTAACCTAACCTAACGACGGTTGCAAGCGCTTTCACATTAAATATCGCAGTTCCCCACTTTTAATGGTGAAAAACACTGCATCTCAGTAATTGACATTGTTTAATGCGGTTTTACGACGGTTCATATCTTAACCTAACCTAACATTCGCACTTGTATCTAAAAACGCTCTATTACACTGTTTTGTTCACAATTACGATATTTGCATAACCTCACAGTTTTTCACCAACTTATTGCAGTACAGAACGCTGTATCTCGCTAAATGACATTGTTCTTTAAGGTTTCACGATGCTTGCATGCGATTTAACGAGAATATCACAATATAGGAGTTTCGCACTTGTAACGGTAGAACACGCAGTATTTGGCTTGTTCATGCCGTTTTGTGTGCTTTCACAACATTTCACCTATCGCAGTTTAATACTCGCTATAAAACAACACTATCTCGTTAGATGACGTCGTTTTTGGTAGTTTCACGACGCTACCTAGCTTAAACTAACCTAACCTAACCTAACCTTCGCACTTCTATCGTTAGAAAACGTTTTACTCGCCACTTTACAATGTTTTCTACAAGATTACGACGGTTTCATGCGCTTTCACATTAGATATTGTAGTTCCCGACTTGTAATGTTGAAAAACACTACATCTCACTAAGTGACATTGCTAAATGCGGTTTTACGACGGTTGATATGTCAACCTAACCTAACATTCGCACTTGTATCTAAAGACGCTCAATTACACTGTTTCGTTCACAATTACGATATTTGCTTGACCTCACAGTTTCTCACCAACTTATTACAGTACAGAACGCTGTATCTCGCTAAATGACATCGTTCTTTAAGGTTTCACGATACTTGCATGCGCTTTACCGAGAATGTCACAACATAGCAGTTTCGCACTTGTAACGGTACAACACGCAGTATTTGGCTTGTTCATGCCGTTTTGTGTGCTTTCACAACATTTTGCCTATCGCAGTTTCGTACTCGCAATAAAACAACACTATCTCGTTAGATGACGTCGTTTTTGGCGGTTTCACGACGCTGCCTAGCTTAAACTAACATAACTCAACCTAACATAACCTTCGCACTTCTATCGTTAGAAAACGTTTTACTCGCTACTTTACATTGCTTTCTACAACATTACGACGGTTTCAAGCGCTTTCACATTAGATATCGCAGTTCCCAACTTGTAAAGGTGAAAAACACTGCATCTCACTAAGTGACATTGTTTATTGCGGTTTTACGACGGTTCATACCTTAACCTAACGTAACCTAACCTAACCTAACCCAACCTAACCTAACATAACCTAACCTAACCTAACGTAACCTAACCTAACCTAACCTAACCTAACCTAACGACGTTTGCAAGTGCTTTCACATTAGATATCGCAGTTCCCAACTTGTAATGGTGAAAAACACTGCATCTCACTAAGTGACATTGTTTAATGCGGTTTTACGACGGTTCATATCTTAACCTAACCTAACATTCGTACTTGTATTGAAAAACGCTCTATTACACTGTTTCGTTCACAATTACGATATTTGCATAACCTCACAGTTTTTCACCAACTTATTGCAGTACAGAACGCTGTATCTCGCTAAATGACATCGTTCTTTAAGGTTTCACGATGCTTGCATGCGCTTTAACGAGAATATCACAATATAGCAGTTTCGCACTTGTAACGGTAGAACACGCAGTATTTGGCTTGTTCATGCCGTTTTGTGTGCATTCACAACATTTTACCTGTCGCAGTTTCGTACTCGCATTAAAACAACACTATCTCGTTAGATGACGTCGTTTTTGGTGGTTTCACGACGCTACCTAGCTTAAACTAACATAACTCAAACTAACCGGACCTTCGCACTTCTATCGTTAGAAAACGTTTTACTCGCAACTTTACAATGTTTTCTACAAGATTACGACGGTTTCATGCGCTTTCACATTAGATATCGTAGTTCCCGACTTGTAATGTTGAAAAACACTACATCTCACTAAGTGACATTGTTTAATGCGGTTTTACGACGGTTGATATGTCAACCTAACCTAACATTCGCACTTGTATCTAAAGACGCTCAATTACACTGTTTCGTTCACAATTACGATATTTGCTTGACCTCACAGTTTCTCACCAACTTATTACAGTACAGAACGCTGTATCTCGCTAAATGACATCGTTCTTTAAGGTTTCACGATACTTGCATGCGCTTTACCGAGAATGTCACAACATAGCAGTTTCGCACTTGTAACGGTACAACACGCAGTATTTGGCTTGTTCATGCCGTTTTGAGTGCTTTCACAACATTTTACCTGTCGCAGTTTCGTACTCGCATTAAAACAACACTATCTCGTTAGATGACGTCGTTTTTGGTGGTTTCACGACGCTACCTAGCTTAAACTAACATAACTCAAACTAACCGGACCTTCGCACTTCTATCGTTAGAAAACGTTTTATTCGCTACTTTACAATGTTTTCTACAAGATTACGACGGTTTCATGCGCTTTCACATTAGATATCGCAGTTCCCGACTTGTAATGGTGAAAAACACAGCATCTCACTAAGTGACATTGTTTAACGCGGTTTTAGCGCGGTTCATATCTTAACCTAACCTAACCTTACCTAAACCAACCTAACCTAACCTAACCTAACCAAACCTTACCTAACATACCCTAACCTAACCTAACCTAACCTAACCTAACCAAACCTAACCTAACCTAACCTAACGTAACCTAACCTAACCTAACCTAACCTAACCTAACCTAACCTAACGACGTTTGCAAGCGCTTTCACATTAGATATCGCGGTTCCCGACTTGTAATGGTGAAAAACACTGCATCTCACTAAGTGACATATATTAATGCGGTTTTACGACGGTTCATATCTTAACCTAACCTAACATTCGCACTTGTATTAAAAAACGCTCTATTACACTATTTCGTTCACAATTAGGATATTTGCATAACCTCACAGTTTTTCACCAACTTATTGCAGTACAGAACGCTGTATCTCGCTAAATGACATTGTTCTTTAAGGTTTCACGATGCTTGCTTGCGCTTTAACGAGAATATCACAATATAGCAGTTTCGCACTTGTAACGGTAGAACACGCAGTATTTGGCTTGTTCATGCCGTTTTGTGTGCTTTCACAACATTTCACCTATCGCAGTTTAATACTCGCTATAAAACAACACTATCTCGTTAGATGACGTCGTTTTTGGTAGTTTCACGACGCTACCTAGCTTAAACTAACCTAACCTAACCTAACCTTCGCACTTCTATCGTTAGAAAACGTTTTACTCGCCACTTTACAATGTTTTCTACAAGATTACGACGGTTTCGATGCGCTTTCACATTAGATATCGTAGTTCCCGACTTGTAATGTTGAAAAACACTACATCTCACTAAGTGACATTGTTTAATGCGGTTTTACGACGGTTGATATGTCAACCTAACCTAACATTCGCACTTGTATCTAAAGACGCTCAATTACACTGTTTCGTTCACAATTACGATATTTGCTTGACCTCACAGTTTCTCACCAACTTATTACAGTACAGAACGCTGTATCTCGCTAAATGACATCGTTCTTTAAGGTTTCACGATACTTGCATGCGCTTTACCGAGAATGTCACAACATAGCAGTTTCGCACTTGTAACGGTACAACACGCAGTATTTGGCTTGTTCATGCCGTTTTGTGTGCTTTCACAACATTTTACCTATCGCAGTTTCGTACTCGCAATAAAACAACACTATCTCGTTAGATGACGTCGTTTTTGGTGGTTTCACGACGCTACCTAGCTTAATCTAACATAACTCAACCTAACATAACCTTCGCACTTCTATCGTTAGAAAACGTTTTACTCGCTACTTTACATTGCTTTCTACAACATTACGACGGTTTCAAGCGCTTTCACATTAGATATCGCAGTTCCCAACTTGTAAAGGTGAAAAACACTGCATCTCACAAAGTGACATTGTTTATTGCGGTTTTACGACGGTTCATACCTTAACCTAACGTAACCTAACCTAACCTAACCCAACCTAACCTAACATAACCTAACCTAACCTAACCTAACCTAACCTAACCTAACGTAACCTAACCTAACGTAACCTAACCTAACCTAACCTAACCTAACCTAACGACGTTTGCAAGTGCTTTCACATTAGATATCGCAGTTCCCAACTTGTAGTGGCGAAAAACACTGCATCTCTCTAAGTGACATTGTTTAATGCGGTTTTACGACGGTTCATATCTTAACCTAACCTAACATTCGTACTTGTATTGAAAAACGCTCTATTACACTGTTTCGTTCACAATTACGATATTTGCATAACCTCACAGTTTTTCACCAACTTATTGCAGTACAGAACGCTGTATCTCGCTAAATGACATCGTTCTTTAAGGTTTCACGATGCTTGCATGCGCTTTAACGAGAATATCACAATATAGCAGTTTCGCACTTGTAACGGTAGAACACGCAGTATTTGGCTTGTTCATGCCGTTTTGAGTGCTTTCACAACATTTTACCTGTCGCAGTTTCGTACTCGCATTAAAACAACACTATCTCGTTAGATGACGTCGTTTTTGGTGGTTTCACGACGCTACCTAGCTTAAACTAACATAACTCAAACTAACCGGACCTTCGCACTTCTATCGTTAGAAAACGTTTTATTCGCTACTTTACAATGTTTTCTACAAGATTACGACGGTTTCATGCGCTTTCACATTAGATATCGCAGTTCCCGACTTGTAATGGTGAAAAACACAGCATCTCACTAAGTGACATTGTTTAACGCGGTTTTAGCGCGGTTCATATCTTAACCTAACCTAACCTTACCTAAACCAACCTAACCTTACCTAACCTAACCAAACCTTACCTAACATACCCTAACCTAACCTAACCTAACCTAACCTAACCAAACCTAACCTAACCTAACCTAACGTAACCTAACCTAACCTAACCTAACCTAACCTAACCTAACCTAACCTAACCTAACGACGTTTGCAAGCGCTTTCACATTAGATATCGCAGTTCCCGACTTGTAATGGTGAAAAACACTGCATCTCACTAAGTGACATATATTAATGCGGTTTTACGACGGTTCATATCTTAACCTAACCTAACATTCTCACTTGTATTAAAAAACGCTCTATTACACTATTTCGTTCACAATTAGGATATTTGCATAACCTCACAGTTTTTCACCAACTTATTGCAGTACAGAACGCTGTATCTCGCTAAATGACATTGTTCTTTAAGGTTTCACGATGCTTGCATGCGCTTTAACGAGAATATCACAATATAGCAGTTTCGCACTTGTAACGGTAGAACACGCAGTATTTGGCTTGTTCATGCCGTTTTGTGTGCTTTCACAACATTTCACCTATCGCAGTTTAATACTCGCTATAAAACAACACTATCTCGTTAGATGACGTCGTTTTTGGTAGTTTCACGACGCTACCTAGCTTAAACTAACCTAACCTAACCTAACCTTCGCACTTCTATCGTTAGAAAACGTTTTACTCGCCACTTTACAATGTTTTCTACAAGATTACGACGGTTTCATGCGCTTTCACATTAGATATCGTAGTTCCCGACTTGTAATGTTGAAAAACACTACATCTCACTAAGTGACATTGTTTAATGCGGTTTTACGACGGTTGATATGTCAACCTAACCTAACATTCGCACTTGTATCTAAAGACGCTCAATTACACTGTTTCGTTCACAATTACGATATTTGCTTGACCTCACAGTTTCTCACCAACTTATTACAGTACAGAACGCTGTATCTCGCTAAATGACATCGTTCTTTAAGGTTTCACGATACTTGCATGCGCTTTACCGAGAATGTCACAACATAGCAGTTTCGCACTTGTAACGGTACAACACGCAGTATTTGGCTTGTTCATGCCGTTTTGTGTGCTTTCACAACATTTTACCTATCGCAGTTTCGTACTCGCAATAAAACAACACTATCTCGTTAGATGACGTCGTTTTTGGTGGTTTCACGACGCTACCTAGCTTAATCTAACATAACTCAACCTAACATAACCTTCGCACTTCTATCGTTAGAAAACGTTTTACTCGCTACTTTACATTGCTTTCTACAACATTACGACGGTTTCAAGCGCTTTCACATTAGATATCGCAGTTCCCAACTTGTAAAGGTGAAAAACACTGCATCTCACAAAGTGACATTGTTTATTGCGGTTTTACGACGGTTCATACCTTAACCTAACGTAACCTAACCTAACCTAACCCAACCTAACCTAACATAACCTAACCTAACCTAACCTAACGTAACCTAACCTAACGTAACCTTACCTAACCTAACCTAACCTAACCTAACGACGTTTGCAAGTGCTTTCACATTAGATATCGCAGTTCCCAACTTGTAATGGTGAAAAACACTGCATCTCTCTAAGTGACATTGTTTAATGCGGTTTTACGACGGTTCATATCTTAACCTAACCTAACATTCGTACTTGTATTGAAAAACGCTCTATTACACTGTTTCGTTCACAATTACGATATTTGCATAACCTCACAGTTTTTCACCAACTTATTGCAGTACAGAACGCTGTATCTCGCTAAATGACATCGTTCTTTAAGGTTTCACGATGCTTGCATGCGCTTTAACGAGAATATCACAATATAGCAGTTTCGCACTTGTAACGGTAGAACACGCAGTATTTGGCTTGTTCATGCCGTTTTGTGTGCATTCACAACATTTTACCTATCGCAGTTTAATACTCGCAATAAAACAACACTATCTCGTTAGATGACGTCGTTTTTGGTAGTTTCACGACGCTACCTAGCTTAAACTAAGCTAACCTAACCTAACCTTCGCACTTCTATCGTTAGAAAACGTTTTACTCGCAACTTTACAATGTTTTCTACAAGATTACGACGGTTTCATGCGCTTTCACATTAGATATCGTAGTTCCCGACTTGTAATGTTGAAAAACACTACATCTCACTAAGTGACATTGTTTAATGCGGTTTTACGACGGTTGATATGTCAACCTAACCTAACATTCGCACTTGTATCTAAAGACGCTCAATTACACTGTTTCGTTCACAATTACGATATTTGCTTGACCTCACAGTTTCTCACCAACTTATTACAGTACAGAACGCTGTATCTCGCTAAATGACATCGTTCTTTAAGGTTTCACGATACTTGCATGCGCTTTACCGAGAATGTCACAACATAGCAGTTTCGCACTTGTAACGGTACAACACGCAGTATTTGGCTTGTTCATGCCGTTTTGAGTGCTTTCACAACATTTTACCTGTCGCAGTTTCGTACTCGCATTAAAACAACACTATCTCGTTAGATGACGTCGTTTTTGGTGGTTTCACGACGCTACCTAGCTTAAACTAACATAACTCAAACTAACCGGACCTTCGCACTTCTATCGTTAGAAAACGTTTTATTCGCTACTTTACAATGTTTTCTACAAGATTACGACGGTTTCATGCGCTTTCACATTAGATATCGCAGTTCCCGACTTGTAATGGTGAAAAACACAGCATCTCACTAAGTGACATTGTTTAACGCGGTTTTAGCGCGGTTCATATCTTAACCTAACCTAACCTTACCTAAACCAACCTAACCTAACCTAACCTAACCAAACCTTACCTAACATACCCTAACCTAACCTAACCTAACCTAACCAAACCTAACCTAACCTAACCTAACGTAACCTAACCTAACCTAACCTAACCTAACGACGTTTGCAAGCGCTTTCACATTAGATATCGCAGTTCCCGACTTGTAATGGTGAAAAACACTGCATCTCACTAAGTGACATTGATTAATGCGGTTTTACGACGGTTCATATCTTAACCTAACCTAACATTCGCACTTGTATTAAAAAACGCTCTATTACACTGTTTCGTTCACAATTAGGATATTTGCATAACCTCACAGTTTTTCACCAACTTATTGCAGTACAGAACGCTGTATCTCGCGAAATGACATTGTTCTTTAAGGTTTCACGATGCTTGCATGCGCTTTAACGAGAATATCACAATATAGCAGTTTCGCACTTGTAACGGTAGAACACGCAGTATTTGGCTTGTTCATGCCGTTTTGTGTGCTTTCACAACATTTCACCTATCGCAGTTTAATACTCGCTATAAAACAACACTATCTCGTTAGATGACGTCGTTTTTGGTAGTTTCACGACGCTACCTAGCTTAAACTAACCTAACCTAACCTAACCTTCGCACTTCTATCGTTAGAAAACGTTTTACTCGCCACATTACAATGTTTTCTACAAGATTACGACGGTTTCATGCGCTTTCACATTAGATATCGCAGTTCCCGACTTGTAATGTTGAAAAACACTACATCTCACTAAGTGACATTGTTTAATGCGGTTTTACGACAGTTGATAAGTCAACCTAACCTAACATTCGCACTTGTATCTAAAGACGCTCAATTACACTGTTTCGTTCAAAATTACGATATTTGCTTGACCTCACAGTTTCTCACCAACTTATTACAGTACAGAACGCTGTATCTCGCTAAATGACATCGTTCTTTAAGGTTTCACGATACTTGCATGCGCTTTACCGAGAATGTCACAACATAGCAGTTTCGCACTTGTAACGGTACAACACGCAGTATTTGGCTTGTTCATGCCGTTTTGTGTGCTTTCACAACATTTTACCTATCGCAGTTTCGTACTCGCAATAAAACAACACTATCTCGTTAGATGACGTCGTTTTTGGTGGTTTAACGACGCTACCTAGCTTAAACTAACATAACTCAACCTAACATAACCTTCGCACTTCTATCGTTAGAAAACGTTTTACTCGCTACTTTACATTGCTTTCTACAACATTACGACGGTTTCAAGCGCTTTCACATTAGATATCGCAGTTCCCAACTTGTAAAGGTGAAAAACACTGCATCTCACTAAGTGACATTGTTTATTGCGGTTTTACGACGGTTCATACCTTAACCTAACGTAACCTAACCTAACCTAACCTAACCTAACCTAACCAAACCTAACCTAACCTAACGTAACCTAACCTAACCTAACCTAACCTAACCTAACCTAACGACGTTTGCAAGCGCTTTCACATTAGATATCGCAGTTCCCGACTTGTAATGGTGAAAAACACTGCATCTCACTAAGTGACATTGATTAATGCGGTTTTACGACGGTTCATATCTTAACCTAACCTAACATTTGCACTTGTATTAAAAAACGCTCTATTACACTGTTTCGTTCACAATTACGATATTTGCATAACCTCACAGTTTTTCACCAACTTATTGCAGTACAGAACGCTGTATCTCGCTAAATGACATTGTTCTTTAAGGTTTCACGATGCTTGCATGCGCTTTAACGAGAATATCACAATATAGCAGTTTCGCACTTGTAACGGTAGAACACGCAGTATTTGGCTTGTTCATGCCGTTATGTGTGCATTCACAACATTTTACCTATCGCAGTTTAATACTCGCAATAAAACAACACTATCTCGTTAGATGACGTCGTTTTTGGTAGTTTCACGAAGCTACCTAGCTTAAACTAACCTAACCTAACCTTCGCACTTCTATCGTTAGAAAACGTTTTACTCGCAACTTTACAATGTTTTCTACAAGATTACGACGGTTTCATGCGCTTTCACATTAGATATCGTAGTTCCCGACTTGTAAAGGTGAAAAACACTGCATCTCACTAAGTGACATTGTTTATTGCGGTTTTACGACGGTTCATACCTTAACCTAACGTAACCTAACCTAACCTAACCCAACCTAACCTAACATAACCTAACCTAACCTAACCTAACCAAACCTAACCTAACGTAACCTAACCTAACCTAACCTAACCTAACCTAACGACGTTTGCAAGTGCTTTCACATTAGATATCGCAGTTCCCAACTTGTAATGGTGAAAAACACTGCATCTCACTAAGTGACATTGTTTAATGCGGTTTTACGACGGTTCATATCTTAACCTAACCTAACATTCGCCCTTGTATTAAAAAACGCTCTATTACACTGTTTCGTTCACAATTAGGATATTTGCATAACCTCACAGTTTTTCACCAACTTATTGCAGTACAGAACGCTGTATCTCGCTAAATGACATCGTTCTTTAAGGTTTCACGATGCTTGCATGCGCTTTAACGAGAATATCACAACATAGCAGTTTCCCACTTGTAACGGTACAACACGCAGTATTTGGCTTGTTCATGCCGTTTTGTGTGCTTTCACAACATTTCACCTATCGCAGTCTCGTACTCGCAATAAAAAACTCTATCTCGTTAGATGACGTTGTTTTTGGTAGTTTCACGACGCTACCTAGCTTAAACTAACATAACTCAACCTAACATGACCTTCGCACTTCTATCGTTAGAAAACGTTTTACTCGCTACTTTACATTGCTTTCTACAACATTACGACGGTTTCAAGCACTTTCACATTAGATATCACAGTTCCCAACTTGTAAAGGTGAAAAACACTGCATCTCACTAAGTGACATTGTTTAATGCGGTTTTACGACGGTTCATACCTTAACCTAACCTAACCTAACCTAACCTAACCTTACCTAACCTAACCTAACCTAACCCAACCCAACTTAACCTAACCTAACGTAACCTAACCTAAACTAACCTAACCCAACCTAACCTAACCTAACCTAACCTAACCCAACCTAACCCAACCCAACCCAACCTAACCTAACCTAAGCTAACCTAACCTAACCTAACCAAATTATCCTTACCTAACCTAACTTAACCTAACCTAACGTAACCTAACCTAACCTATTCTAACGTAACCTAACCTTACCTGACCTAACCTAACCTAACGTAACCTAACCTAACCTAACATAACCTAACGTAACCTAACCTAACCTAACCTAACGTAACCTAACCTAACCTAACCCAACCTAACCCAACCCAACCCAACCCAACAACACCTAACCCAACCTAACCTAACCAAACCTAACCTTACCTAACCTAACCAAATTATCCTTACCTAACCTAACCTAACCTAACGTAACCTAACCTAACCTAACCTAACATAACCTAACCTAACCTAACCTAACCTAACCCAACCTAACCTAACCTAACCTAACCTAACCCAACTCAACCCAACCTAACCTAATCTAACCTAACCTAACCTAACCTAACCAAACCTAACCTAACCTAACCTAACCTAACCTAACGACGGTTGCAAGCGCTTTCACATTAAATATCGCAGTTCCCCACTTTTAATGGTGAAAAACACTGCATCTCAGTAATTGACATTGTTTAATGCGGTTTTACGACGGTTCATATCTTAACCTAACCTAACATTCGCACTTGTATCTAAAAACGCTCTATTACACTGTTTTGTTCACAATTACGATATTTGCATAACCTCACAGTTTTTCACCAACTTATTGCAGTACAGAACGCTGTATCTCGCTAAATGACATTGTTCTTTAAGGTTTCACGATGCTTGCATGCGATTTAACGAGAATATCACAATATAGGAGTTTCGCACTTGTAACGGTAGAACACGCAGTATTTGGCTTGTTCATGCCGTTTTGTGTGCTTTCACAACATTTCACCTATCGCAGTTTAATACTCGCTATAAAACAACACTATCTCGTTAGATGACGTCGTTTTTGGTAGTTTCACGACGCTACCTAGCTTAAACTAACCTAACCTAACCTAACCTTCGCACTTCTATCGTTAGAAAACGTTTTACTCGCCACTTTACAATGTTTTCTACAAGATTACGACGGTTTCATGCGCTTTCACATTAGATATCGTAGTTCCCGACTTGTAATGTTGAAAAACACTACATCTCACTAAGTGACATTGCTAAATGCGGTTTTACGACGGTTGATATGTCAACCTAACCTAACATTCGCACTTGTATCTAAAGACGCTCAATTACACTGTTTCATTCACAATTACGATATTTTCTTGACCTCACAGTTTCTCACCAACTTATTACAGTACAGAACGCTGTATCTCGCTAAATGACATCGTTCTTTAAGGTTTCACGATACTTGCATGCGCTTTACCGAGAATGTCACAACATAGGACTTTCGCACTTGTAACGGTACAACACGCAGTATTTGGCTTGTTCATGCCGTTTTGTGTGCTTTCACAACATTATGCCTATCGCAGTTTCGTACTCGCAATAAAACAACACTATCTCGTTAGATGACGTCGTTTTTGGTGGTTTCACGACGCTACCTAGCTTAAACTAACATAACTCAACCTAACATAACCTTCGCACTTCTATCGTTACAAAACGTTTTACTCGCTACTTTACATTGCTTTCTACAACATTACGACGGTTTCAAGCGCTTTCACATTAGATATCGCAGTTCCCAACTTGTAAAGGTGAAAAACACTGCATCTCACTAAGTGACATTGTTTATTGCGGTTTTACGACGGTTCATACCTTAACCTAACGTAACCTAACCTAACCTAACCCAACCTAACCTAACATTACCTAACCTAACCTAACCTAACCAAACCTAACCTAACGTAACCTAACCTAACCTAACCTAACCTAACGACGTTTGCAAGTGCTTTCACATTAGATATCGGAGTTCCCAACTTGTAATGGTGAAAAACACTGCATCTCACTAAGTGACATTGTTTATTGCGGTTTTACGACGGTTCATATCTTAACCTAACCTAACATTCGTACTTGTATTGAAAAACGCTCTATTACACTGTTTCGTTCACAATTACGATATTTGCATAACCTCAAAGTTTTTCACCAACTTATTGCAGTACAGGACGCTGTATCTCGCTAAATGACATCGTTCTTTAAGGTTTCATGATGCTTGCATGCGCTTTAACGAGAATATCACAATATAGCAGTTTCGCACTTGTAACGGTAGAACACGCAGTATTTGGCTTGTTCATGCCGTTTTGTGTGCATTCACAACATTTTACCTATCGCAGTTTAATACTCGCAATAAAACAACACTATCTCGTTAGATGACGTCGTTTTTGGTAGTTTCACGACGCTACCTAGCTTAAACTAACCTAACCTAACCTAACCTTCGCACTTCTATCGTTAGAAAACGTTTTACTCGCAACTTTACAATGTTTTCTACAAGATTACGACGGTTTCATGCGCTTTCACATTAGATATCGTCGTCGCCGACTTGTAATGTTGAAAAACACTACATCTCACTAAGTGACATTGTTTAATGCGGTTTTACGACGGTTGATATGTCAACCTAACCTAACATTCGCACTTGTATTTAAAGACGCTCAATTACACTGTTTCGTTCACAATTACGATATTTGCTTGACCTCACAGTTTCTCACCAACTTATTACAGTACAGAACGCTGTATCTCGCTAAATGACATCGTTCTTTAAGGTTTCACGATACTTGCATGCGCTTTACCGAGAATGTCACAACATAGCAGTTTCGCACTTGTAACGGTACAACACGCAGTGTTTGGCTTGTTCATGCCGTTTTGAGTGCTTTCACAACATTTTACCTGTCGCAGTTTCGTACTCGCATTAAAACAACACTATCTCGTTAGATGACGTCGTTTTTGGTGGTTTCACGACGCTACCTAGCTTAAACTAACATAACTCAAACTAACCGGACCTTCGCACTTCTATCGTTAGAAAACGTTTTATTCGCTACTTTACAATGTTTTCTACAAGATTACGACGGTTTCATGCGCTTTCACATTAGATATCGCAGTTCCCGACTTGTAATGGTGAAAAACACAGCATCTCACTAAGTGACATTGTTTAACGCGGTTTTAGCGCGGTTCATATCTTAACCTAACCTAACCTTACCTAAACCAACCTAACCTAACCTAACCTAACCAAACCTTACCTAACATACCCTAACCTAACCTAACCTAACCTAACCTAACCAAACCTAACCTAACCTAACCTAACGTAACCTAACCTAACCTAACCTAACCTAACCTGACCTAACGTAACCTAACGACGTTTGCAAGCGCTTTCACATTAGATATCGCAGTTCCCGACTTGTAATGGTGAAAAACACTGCATCTCACTAAGTGACATTGATTAATGCGGTTTTACGACGGTTCATATCTTAACCTAACCTAACATTCGCACTTGTATTAAAAAACGCTCTATTACACTGTTTCGTTCACAATTAGGATATTTGCATAACCTCACAGTTTTTCACCAACTTATTGCAGTACAGAACGCTGTATCTCGCTAAATGACATTGTTCTTTAAGGTTTCACGATGCTTGCATGCGCTTTAACGAGAATATCACAATATAGCAGTTTCGCACTTGTAACGGTAGAACACGCAGTATTTGGCTTGTTGATGCCGTTTTGTGTGCTTTCACAACATTTCACCTATCGCAGTTTAATACTCGCTATAAAACAACACTATCTCGTTAGATGACGTCGTTTTTGGTAGTTTCACGACGCTACCTAGCTTAAACTAACCTAACCTAACCTAACCTTCGCACTTCTATCGTTAGAAAACGTTTTACTCGCCACTTTACAATGTTTTCTACAAGATTACGACGGTTTCATGCGCTTTCACATTAGATATCGTAGTTCCCTACTTGTAATGTTGAAAAACACTACATCTCACTAAGTGACATTGTTTAATGCGGTTTTACGACGGTTGATATGTCAACCTAACCTAACATTCGAACTTGTATCTAAAGACGCTCAATTACACTGTTTCGTTCACAATTACGATATTTGCTTGACCTCACAGTTTCTCACCAACTTATTACAGTACAGAACGCTGTATCTCGCTAAATGACATCGTTCTTTAAGGTTTCACGATACTTGCATGCGCTTTACCGAGAATGCCACAACATAGCAGTTTCGCACTAGTAACGGTACAACACGCAGTATTTGGCTTGTTCATGCCGTTTTGTGTGCTTTCACAACATTTTACCTATCGCAGTTTCGTACTCGCAATAAACAACACTATCTCGTTAGATGACGTCGTTTTTGGTGGTTTCACGACGCTACCTAGCTTAAACTAACATAACTCAACCTAACATAACCTTCGCACTTCTATCGTTAGAAAACGTTTTACTCGCTACTTTACATTGCTTTCTACAACATTACGACGGTTTCAAGCGCTTTCACATTAGATATCGCAGTTCCCAACTTGTAAAGGTGAAAAACACTGCATCTCACAAAGTGACATTGTTTATTGCGGTTTTACGACGGTTCATACCTTAACCTAACGTAACCTAACCTAACCTAACCCAACCTAACCTAACATAACCTAACCTAACCTAACCTAACCTAACCAAACCTAACCTAACGTAACCTAACCTAACCTAACCTAACCTAACCTAACGACGTTTGCAAGCGCTTTCACATTAGATATCGCAGTTCCCAACTTGTAATGGTGAAAAACACTGCATCTCACTAAGTGACATTGTTTAATGCGGTTTTACGACGGTTCATATCTTAACCTAACCTAACATTCGTACTTGTATTGAAAAACGCTCTATTACACTGTTTCGTTCACAATTACGATATTTGCATAACCTCACAGTTTTTCACCAACTTATTGCTGTACAGAACGCTGTATCTCGCTAAATGACATTGTTCTTTAAGGTTTCACGATGCTTGCATGCGCTTTAACGAGAATATTACAATATAGCAGTTTCGCACTTGTAACGGTAGAACACGCAGTATTTGGCTTGTTCATGCCGTTTTGTGTGCATTCACAACATTTCACCAATCGCAGTTTAATACTCGCAATAAAACAACACTATCTCGTTAGATGACGTCGTTTTTGGTAGTTTTACGACGCTACCTAGCTTAAACTAACCTAACCTAACCTAACCTTCGCACTTCTATCGTTAGAAAACGTTTTACTCGCAATTTTACAATGTTTTCTACACGATTACGACGGTTTCATGCGCTTTCACATTAGATATCGTAGTTCCCGACTTGTAATGTTGAAAAACACTACATCTCACTAACTGACATTGTTTAATGCGGTTTTACGACGGTTGATATCTCAACCTAACCTAACATTCGCACTTGTATCTAAATACGCTCAATTACACTGTTTCGTTCACAATTACGATATTTGCTTGACCTCACAGTTTCTCACCAACTTATTACAGTACAGAACGCTGTATCTCGCTAGATGACATCGTTCTTTAAGGTTTCACGATACTTGCATGCGCTTTAGCGAGAATATCACAATAAAGCAGTTTCGCACTTGTAACGGCACAAGACGCAGTATCTGGCTAGTTCATGCCATTTTGTGTGCTTTCCCAATATTTCACCTATCGCAGTTTCGTACTCGCAATAAAACAACGCTATCTCGTTAGATGACATCGATTTTGGTGGTTTCACGACGCTACCTAGCTCAAACTAACCGAACCTTCGCACTTCTATCGTTAGAAAACGTTTTATTCGCTACTTTACAATGTTTTCTACAAGATTACGACGGTTTCATGCGCTTTCACATTAGATATCGCAGTTCCCGACTTGTAATGGTGGAAAACACAGCATCTCACTAAGTGACATTGTTTAATGCGGTTTTAGCGCGGTTCATATCTTAACCTAACCTAACCTTACCTAACCCAACCTAACCTAACCTAACCTAACCAAACCTTACCTAACATACCCTAACCTAACCTAACCTAACCTAACCAAACCTAACCTAACCTAACCTAACCTAACCTAACCTAAGCTAAAATAACCTAACGACGTTTGCAAGCGCTTTCACATTAAATATCGCAGTTCCCGACTTGTAATGGTGAAAACACTGCATCTCACTAAGTGACATTGTTTAATGCGGTTTTACGACGGTTCATACTTTAACCTAACCTAACCTAACCTAACCTAACCTTACCTAACCTAACCTAACCTAACCCAACCCAACTTAACCTAAGGTAACCTAACCTAACCTAAACTAACCTAACCCAACCTAACCTAACCTAACCTAACCTAACCCAACCTAACCCAACCTAACCCAACCCATCCCAACCTAACCTAACCTAAGCTAACCTAACCTAACCTAACCTAACTTAACCTAACCTAACGTAACCTAACCTAACCTATTCTAACGTAACCTAACCTTACCTGACCTAACCTAACCTAACGTAACCTAACATAACCTAACGTAACCTAACCTAACCTAACCTAACGTAACCTAACCTAGCCTAACCTAACCTAACCTTACCTAACCTAACCAAATTATCCTTACCTAACCTAACCTAACGTAACCTAACCTAACCTAACCTAACGTAACCTAACCTAACGTAACCTAACCTAACCTAACCTAACCCAACCTAACCTAACCTAACCTAACCTAACCCAACTCAACCCAACCTAACCTAATCTAACCTAACCTAACCTAACCTAACCTAACCTAACCAAACCTAACCTAACCTAACCTAACCTAACCTAACCTAACGACGGTTGCAAGCGCTTTCACATTAAATATCGCAGTTCCCCACTTTTAATGGTGAAAAACACTGCATCTCAGTAATTGACATTGTTTAATGCGGTTTTACGACGGTTCATATCTTAACCTAACCTAACATTCGCACTTGTATCTAAAAACGCTCTATTACACTGTTTTGTTCACAATTACGATATTTGCATAACCTCACAGTTTTTCACCAACTTATTACAGTACAGAACGCTGTATCTCGCTAAATGACATCGTTCTTTAAGGTTTCACGATACTTGCATGCGCTTTACCGAGAATGCCACAACATAGCAGTTTCGCACTTGTAACGGTACAACACGCAGTATTTGGCTTGTTCATGCCGTTTTGTGTGCTTTCACAACATTTTACCTATCGCAGTTTCGTACTCGCAATAAAACAACACTATCTCGTTAGATGACGTCGTTTTTGGTGGTTTCACGACGCTACCTAGCTTAAACTAACATAACTCAACCTAACATAACCTTCGCACTTCTATCGTTAGAAAACGTTTTACTCGCTACTTTACATTGCTTTCTACAACATTACGACGGTTTCAAGCGCTTTCACATTAGATATCGCAGTTCCCAACTTGTAAAGGTGAAAAACACTGCATCTCACAAAGTGATATTGTTTATTGCGGTTTTACGACGGTTCATACCTTAACCTAACGTAACCTAACCTAACCTAACCCAACCTAACCTAACATAACCTAACCTAACCTAACCAAACCTAACCTAACGTAACCTAACCTAACCTAACCTAACCTAACCTAACGACGTTTGCAAGCGCTTTCACATTAGATATCGCAGTTCCCAACTTGTAATGGTCAAAAACACTGCATCTCACTAAGTGACATTGTTTAATGCGGTTTTACGACGGTTCATATCTTAACCTAAC
>NW_027464585.1:59961036-59963536 GCF_043290135.1 Rhipicephalus microplus | reverse complement strand
CTTAACCTAACCTAACGTAACCTAACCTAACCTATTCTAACGTAACCTAACCTTACCTGACCTAACATAACCTAACGTAACCTAACCTAACCTAACATAACCTAACGTAACCTAACCTAACGTAACCTAACCTAACCTAACCCAACCTAACCCAACCCAACCCAACCCAACAACACCCAACCCAACCTAACCTAACCTAACCTAACCTTACCTAACCTAACCAAATTATCCTTACCTAACCTAACCTAACCTAACGTAACCTAACCTAACCTAACCTAACGTAACCTAACCTAACGTAACCTAACCTAACCTAACCTAACCCAACCTAACCTAACCTAACCTAACCTAAGCCAACTCAACCCAACCTAACCTAATCTAACCTAACCTAACCTAACCTAACCTAACCAAACCAAACCTAACCTAACCTAACCTAACCTAACCTAACGACGGTTGCAAGCGCTTTCACATTAAATATCGCAGTTCCCCACTTTTAATGGTGAAAAACACTGCATCTCAGTAATTGACATTGTTTAATGCGGTTTTACGACGGTTCATATCTTAACCTAACCTAACATTCGCACTTGTATTAAAAAACGCTCTATTACACTGTTTCGTTCACAATTAGGATATTTGCATAACCTCACAGTTTTTCACCAACTTATTGCAGTACAGAACGCTGTATCTCGCTAAATGACATTGTTCTTTAAGGTTTCACGATGCTTGCATGCGCTTTAACGAGAATATCACAATATAGCAGTTTCGCACTTGTAACGGTAGAACACGCAGTATTTGGCTTGTTCATGCCGTTTTGTGTGCTTTCACAACTTTTCACCTATCGCAGTTTAATACTCGCTATAAAACAACATTATCTCGTTAGATGACGTCGTTTTTGGTAGTTTCACGACGCTACCTAGCTTAAACTAACCTAACCTAACCTAACCTTCGCACTTCTATCGTTAGAAAACGTTTTACTCGCCACTTTACAATGTTTTCTACAAGATTACGACGGTTTCATGCGCTTTCACATTAGATATCGTAGTTCCCGACTTGTAATGTTGAAAAACACTACATCTCACTAAGTGACATTGTTTAATGCGGTTTTACGACGGTTGATATGTCAACCTAACCTAACATTCGCACTTGTATCTAAAGACGCTCAATTACACTGTTTCGTTCACAATTACGATATTTGCTTGACCTCACAGTTTCTCACCAACTTATTACAGTACAGAACGCTGTATCTCGCTAAATGACATCGTTCTTTAAGGTTTCACGATACTTGCATGCGCTTTACCGAGAATGTCACAACATAGCAGTTTCGCACTTGTAACGGTACAACACGCAGTATTTGGCTTGTTCATGCCGTTTTGTGTGCTTTCACAACATTTTACCTATCGCAGTTTCGTACTCGCAATAAAACAACACTATCTCGTTAGATGATGTCGTTTTTGGTGGTTTCACGACGCTACCTAGCTTAAACTAACATAACTCAACCTAACATAACCTTCGCACTTCTATCGTTAGAAAACGTTTTACTCGCTACTTTACATTGCTTTCTACAACATTACGACGGTTTCAAGCGCTTTCACATTAGATATCGCAGTTCCCAACTTGTAAAGGTTAAAAACACTGCATCTCACTAAGTGACATTGTTTATTGCGGTTTTACGACGGTTCATACCTTAACCTAACGTAACCTAACCTAACCTAACCTAACCTAACCTAACCAAACCTAACCTAACCTAACCTAACGTAACCTAACCTAACCTAACCTAACCTAACCTAACGACGTTTGCAAGCGCTTTCACATTAGATATCGCAGTTCCCGACTTGTAATGGTAAAAAACACTGCATCTCACTAAGTGACATTGATTAATGCGGTTTTACGACGGTTCATATCTTAACCTAACCTAACATTCGCACTTGTATTAAAAAACGCTCTATTACACTGTTTCGTTCACAATTACGATATTTGCATAACCTCACAGTTTTTCACCAACTTATTGCAGTACAGAACGCTGTATCTCGCTAAATGACATTGTTCTTTAAGGTTTCACGATGCTTGCATGCGCTTTAACGAGAATATCACAATATAGCAGTTTCGCACTTGTAACGGTAGAACACGCAGTATTTGGCTTGTTCATGCCGTTTTGTGTGCATTCACAACATTTTACCTATCGCAGTTTAATACTCGCAACAAAACAACACTATCTCGTTAGATGACGTCGTTTTTGGTAGTTTCACGACGCTACCTAGCTTAAACTAACCTAACCTAACCTAACCTTCGCACTTCTATCGTTAGAAAACGTTTTACTCGCAACTTTACAATGTTTTCTACAAGATTACGACGGTTTCATGCGCTTTCACATTAGATATCGTAGTTCCCGACTTGTAAAGGTGAAAAACACTGCATCTCACTAAGTGACATTGTTTATTGCGGTTTTACGACGGTTCATACCTTAACCTAACGTAACCTAACCTAACCTAACCCAACCTAACCT
>NW_027464585.1:59956036-59958536 GCF_043290135.1 Rhipicephalus microplus | reverse complement strand
ACCTAACTTAACCTAACCTAACGTAACCTAACCTAACCTATTCTAACGTAACCTAACCTTACCTGACCTAACCTAACCTAACATAACCTAACCTAACCTAACATAACCTAACGTAACCTAACCTAACCTAACCTAACGTAACCTAACCTAACCTAACCCAACCTAACCCAACCCAACCCAACCCAACAACACCCAACCCAACCTAACCTAACCTAACCTTACCTAACCTAACCAAATTATCCTTACCTAACCTAACCTAACCTAACGTAACCTAACCTAACCTAACCTAACGTAACCTAACCTAACGTAACCTAACCTAACCTAACCTAACCCAACCTAACCTAACCTAACCTAACCTAAGCCAACTCAACCCAACCTAACCTAATCTAACCTAACCTAACCTAACCTAACCTAACCAAACCAAACCTAACCTAACCTAACCTAACCTAACCTAACGACGGTTGCAAGCGCTTTCACATTAAATATCGCAGTTCCCCACTTTTAATGGTGAAAAACACTGCATCTCAGTAATTGACATTGTTTAATGCGGTTTTACGACGGTTCATATCTTAACCTAACCTAACATTCGCACTTGTATTAAAAAACGCTCTATTACACTGTTTCGTTCACAATTAGGATATTTGCATAACCTCACAGTTTTTCACCAACTTATTGCAGTACAGAACGCTGTATCTCGCTAAATGACATTGTTCTTTAAGGTTTCACGATGCTTGCATGCGCTTTAACGAGAATATCACAATATAGCAGTTTCGCACTTGTAACGGTAGAACACGCAGTATTTGGCTTGTTCATGCCGTTTTGTGTGCTTTCACAACTTTTCACCTATCGCAGTTTAATACTCGCTATAAAACAACATTATCTCGTTAGATGACGTCGTTTTTGGTAGTTTCACGACGCTACCTAGCTTAAACTAACCTAACCTAACCTAACCTTCGCACTTCTATCGTTAGAAAACGTTTTACTCGCCACTTTACAATGTTTTCTACAAGATTACGACGGTTTCATGCGCTTTCACATTAGATATCGTAGTTCCCGACTTGTAATGTTGAAAAACACTACATCTCACTAAGTGACATTGTTTAATGCGGTTTTACGACGGTTGATATGTCAACCTAACCTAACATTCGCACTTGTATCTAAAGACGCTCAATTACACTGTTTCGTTCACAATTACGATATTTGCTTGACCTCACAGTTTCTCACCAACTTATTACAGTACAGAACGCTGTATCTCGCTAAATGACATCGTTCTTTAAGGTTTCACGATACTTGCATGCGCTTTACCGAGAATGTCACAACATAGCAGTTTCGCACTTGTAACGGTACAACACGCAGTATTTGGCTTGTTCATGCCGTTTTGTGTGCTTTCACAACATTTTACCTATCGCAGTTTCGTACTCGCAATAAAACAACACTATCTCGTTAGATGATGTCGTTTTTGGTGGTTTCACGACGCTACCTAGCTTAAACTAACATAACTCAACCTAACATAACCTTCGCACTTCTATCGTTAGAAAACGTTTTACTCGCTACTTTACATTGCTTTCTACAACATTACGACGGTTTCAAGCGCTTTCACATTAGATATCGCAGTTCCCAACTTGTAAAGGTTAAAAACACTGCATCTCACTAAGTGACATTGTTTATTGCGGTTTTACGACGGTTCATACCTTAACCTAACGTAACCTAACCTAACCTAACCTAACCTAACCTAACCAAACCTAACCTAACCTAACCTAACGTAACCTAACCTAACCTAACCTAACCTAACCTAACGACGTTTGCAAGCGCTTTCACATTAGATATCGCAGTTCCCGACTTGTAATGGTAAAAAACACTGCATCTCACTAAGTGACATTGATTAATGCGGTTTTACGACGGTTCATATCTTAACCTAACCTAACATTCGCACTTGTATTAAAAAACGCTCTATTACACTGTTTCGTTCACAATTACGATATTTGCATAACCTCACAGTTTTTCACCAACTTATTGCAGTACAGAACGCTGTATCTCGCTAAATGACATTGTTCTTTAAGGTTTCACGATGCTTGCATGCGCTTTAACGAGAATATCACAATATAGCAGTTTCGCACTTGTAACGGTAGAACACGCAGTATTTGGCTTGTTCATGCCGTTTTGTGTGCATTCACAACATTTTACCTATCGCAGTTTAATACTCGCAACAAAACAACACTATCTCGTTAGATGACGTCGTTTTTGGTAGTTTCACGACGCTACCTAGCTTAAACTAACCTAACCTAACCTAACCTTCGCACTTCTATCGTTAGAAAACGTTTTACTCGCAACTTTACAATGTTTTCTACAAGATTACGACGGTTTCATGCGCTTTCACATTAGATATCGTAGTTCCCGACTTGTAAAGGTGAAAAACACTGCATCTCACTAAGTGACATTGTTTATTGCGGTTTTACGACGGTTCATACCTTAACCTAACGTAACCTAACCTAACCTAACC
>NW_027464585.1:59946036-59951036 GCF_043290135.1 Rhipicephalus microplus | reverse complement strand
CTAACCTAACCAAACCTTACCTAACATACCCTAACCTAACCTAACCTAACCTAACCTAACCTAACCTAAACTAACCTAACCCAACCTAACCTAACCTAACCTAACCCAACCTAACCCAACCTAACCCAACCCATCCCAACCTAACCTAACCTAAGCTAACCTAACCTAACCTAACCAAACCTAACGTAACCTAACTTAACCTAACCTAACGTAACCTAACCTAACCTATTCTAACGTAACCTAACCTTACCTGACCTAACCTAACCTAACGTAACCTAACATAACCTAACGTAACCTAACCTAACCTAACCTAACGTAACCTAACCTAGCCTAACCTAACCTAACCTTACCTAACCTAACCAAATTATCCTTACCTAACCTAACCTAACCTAACGTAACCTAACCTAACCTAACCTAACGTAACCTAACCTAACGTAACCTAACCTAACCTAACCTAACCTAACCCAACCTAACCTAACCTAACCTAACCTAACCCAACTCAACCCAACCTAACCTAATCTAACCTAACCTAACCTAACCTAACCAAACCTAACCTAACCTAACCTAACCTAACCTAACCTAACCTAACGACGGTTGCAAGCGCTTTCACATTAAATATCGCAGTTCCCCACTTTTAATGGTGAAAAACACTGCATCTCAGTAATTGACATTGTTTAATGCGGTTTTACGACGGTTCATATCTTAACCTAACATAACATTCGCACTTGTATCTAAAAACGCTCTATTACACTGTTTTGTTCACAATTACGATATTTGCATAACCTCACAGTTTTTCACCAACTTATTGCAGTACAGAACGCTGTATCTCGCTAAATGACATTGTTCTTTAAGGTTTCACGATGCTTGCATGCGATTTAACGAGAATATCACAATATAGCAGTTTAGCACTTGTAACGGTAGAACACGCAGTATTTGGCTTGTTCATGCCGTTTTGTGTGCTTTCACAACATTTCACCTATCGCAGTTTAATACTCGCTATAAAACAACACTATCTCGTAGGATGACGTCGTTTTTGGTAGTTTCACGACGCTACCTAGCTTAAACTAACCTAACCTAACCTAACCGCACTTCTATCGTTAGAAAACGTTTTACTCGCCACTTTACAATGTTTTCTACAAGATTACGACGGTTTCATGCGCTTTCACATTAGATATCGTAGTTCCCGACTTGTAATGTTGAAAAACACTACATCTCACTAAGTGACATTGTTTAATGCGGTTTTACGACGGTTCATATCTTAACCTAACCTAACATTCGCACTTGTATCTGAAAACGCTCTATTACACTGTTTTGTTCACAATTACGATATTTGCATAACCTCACAGTTTTTCACCAACTTATTGCAGTACAGAACGCTGTATCTCGCTAAATGACATCGTTCTTTAAGGTTTCACGATGCTTGCATGCGCTTTAACGAGAATATCACAACATAGCAGTTTCGCACTTGTAACGGTAAAACACGCAGTATTTGGCTTGTTCATGCCGTTTTGTGTGCTTTCACAACATTTCACCTATCGCAGTTTCGTACTCGCAATAAAACAACACTATCTCGTTAGATGACGTTTTTTTGGTAGTTTCACGACGCTACCTAGCTTAAACTAACATAACTCAACCTAACATGACCTTCGCACTTCTATCGTTAGAAAACGTTTTACTCACTACTTTACATTGCTTTCTACAACATTACGACGGTTTCAAGCACTTTCACATTAGATATCACAGTTCCCAACTTGTAAAGGTGAAAAACACTGCATCTCACTAAGTGACATTGTTTAATGCGGTTTTACGACGGTTCATACCTTAACCTAACCTAACCTAACCTTACCTAACCTAACCTAACCCAACCCAACTTAACCTAACCTAACCTAACCTAACCTAAACTAACCTAACCCAACCTAACCTAACCTAACCTAACCTAACCCAACCTAACCCAACCCAACCCAACCTAACCTAACCTAAGCTAACCTAACCTAACCTAACCAAACCTAACCTAACCTAACTTAACCTAACCTAACGTAACCTAACCTAACCTATTCTAACGTAACCTAACCTTACCTGACCTAACCTAACCTAACATAACCTAACCTAACCTAACATAACCTAACGTAACCTAACCTAACCTAACCTAACGTAACCTAACCTAACCTAACCCAACCTAACCCAACCCAACCCAACCCAACAACACCCAACCCAACCTAACCTAACCTAACCTTACCTAACCTAACCAAATTATCCTTACCTAACCTAACCTAACCTAACGTAACCTAACCTAACCTAACCTAACGTAACCTAACCTAACCTAACCTAACCTAACCGAACCTAACCTAACCTAACCTAACCTAACCCAACTCAACCCAACCTAACCTAATCTAACCTAACCTAACCTAACCTAACCAAACCTAACCTAACCTAACCTAACCTAACCTAACGACGGTTGCAAGCGCTTTCACATTAAATATCGCAGTTCCCCACTTTTAATGGTGAAAAACACTGCATCTCAGTAATTGACATTGTTTAATGCGGTTTTACGACGGTTCATATCTTAACCTAACCTAACATTCGCACTTGTATCTAAAAACGCTCTATTACACTGTTTTGTTCACAATTACGATATTTGCATAACCTCACAGTTTTTCACCAACTTATTACAGTACAGAACGCTGTATCTCGCTAAATGACATCGTTCTTTAAGGTTTCACGATACTTGCATGCGCTTTACCGAGAATGTCACAACATAGCACTTTCGCACTTGTAACGGTACAACACGCAGTATTTGGCTTGTTCATGCCGTTTTGTGTGCTTTCACAACATTTTGCCTATCGCAGTTTCGTACTCGCAATAAAACAACACTATCTCGTTAGATGACGTCGTTTTTGGTGGTTTCACGACGCTACCTAGCTTAAACTAACATAACTCAACCTAACATAACCTTCGCACTTCTATCGTTAGAAAACGTTTTACTCGCTACTTTACATTGCTTTCTACAACATTACGATGGTTTCAAGCGCTTTCACATTAGATATCGCAGTTCCCAACTTGTAAAGGTGAAAAACACTGCATCTCACTAATTGACATTGTTTATTGCGGTTTTACGACGGTTCATACCTTAACCTAACGTAACCTAACCTAACCTAACCCAACCTAACCTAACATAACCTAACCTAACCTAACCAAACCTAACCTAACCTAACCTAACCTAACCTAACCTAACGACGTTTGCAAGTGCTTTCACATTAGATATCGCAGTTCCCAACTTGTAATGGTGAAAAACACTGCATCTCACTAAGTGACATTGTTTAATGCGGTTTTTCGACGGTTCATATCTTAACCTAACCTAACATTCGTACTTGTATTGAAAAACGCTCTATTACACTGTTTCGTTCACAATTACGATATTTGCATAACCTCACAGTTTTTCACCAACTTATTGCAGTACAGAACGCTGTATCTCGCTAAATGACATCGTTCTTTAAGGTTTCACGATGCTTGCATGCGCTTTAACGAGAATATCACAATATAGCAGTTTCGCACTTGTAACGGTAGAACACGCAGTATTTGGCTTGTTCATGCCGTTTTGTGTGCATTCACAACATTTTACCGATCGCAGTTTAATACTCGCAATAAAACAACACTATCTCGTTAGATGACGTCGTTTTTGGTAGTTTCACGACGCTACCTAGCTTAAACTAACCTAACCTAACCTAACCTTCGCACTTCTATCGTTAGAAAACGTTTTACTCGCAATTTTACAATGTTTTCTACACGATTACGATGGTTTCATGCGCTTTCACATTAGATATCGTAGTTCCCGACTTGTAATGTTGAAAAACACTACATCTCACTAACTGACATTGTTTAATGCGGTTTTACGACGGTTGATATCTCAACCTAACCTAACATTCGCACTTGTATCTAAATACGCTCAATTACACTGTTTCGTTCACAATTACGATATTTGCTTGACCTCACAGTTTCTCACCAACTTATTACAGTACAGAACGCTGTATCTCGCTAGATGACATCGTTCTTTAAGGTTTCACGATACTTGCATGCGCTTTAGCGAGAATATCACAATAAAGCAGTTTCGCACTTGTAACGGCACAAGACGCAGTATCTGGCTAGTTCATGCCATTTTGTGTGCTTTCCCAATATTTCACCTATCGCAGTTTCGTACTCGCAATAAAACAACGCTATCTCGTTAGATGACATCGATTTTGGTGGTTTCACGACGCTACCTAGCTCAAACTAACCGAACCTTCGCACTTCTATCGTTAGAAAACGTTTTATTCGCTACTTTACAATGTTTTCTACAAGATTACGACGGTTTCATGCGCTTTCACATTAGATATCGCAGTTCCCGACTTGTAATGGTGGAAAACACAGCATCTCACTAAGTGACATTGTTTAATGCGGTTTTAGCGCGGTTCATATCTTAACCTAACCTAACCTTACCTAACCCAACCTAACCTAACCTAACCTAACCAAACCTTACCTAACATACCCTAACCTAACCTAACCTAACCTAACCTAACCTAAACTAACCTAACCCAACCTAACCTAACCTAACCTAACCTAACCCAACCTAACCCAACCTAACCCAACCCATCCCAACCTAACCTAACCTAAGCTAACCTAACCTAACCTAACCAAACCTAACGTAACCTAACTTAACCTAACCTAACGTAACCTAACCTAACCTATTCTAACGTAACCTAACCTTACCTGACCTAACCTAACCTAACGTAACCTAACATAACCTAACGTAACCTAACCTAACCTAACCTAACGTAACCTAACCTAGCCTAACCTAACCTAACCTTACCTAACCTAACCAAATTATCCTTACCTAACCTAACCTAACCTAACGTAACCTAACCTAACCTAACCTAACGTAACCTAACCTAACGTAACCTAACCTAACCTAACCTAACCTAACCCAACCTAACCTAACCTAACCTAACCTAACCCAACTCAACCCA
>NW_027464585.1:59941036-59943536 GCF_043290135.1 Rhipicephalus microplus | reverse complement strand
GCGCTTTCACATTAAATATCGCAGTTCCCCACTTTTAATGGTGAAAAAAACTGCATCTCAGTAATTGACATTGTTTAATGCGGTTTTACGACGGTTCATATCTTAACCTAACCTAACATTCGCACTTGTATCTAAAAACGCTCTATTACACTGTTTTGTTCACAATTACGATATTTGCATAACCTCACAGTTTTTCACCAACTTATTGCAGTACAGAACGCTGTATCTCGCTAAATGACATTGTTCTTTAAGGTTTCACGATGC
Organism: Rhipicephalus microplus; assembly: GCF_043290135.1. NCBI lineage: Eukaryota > Metazoa > Arthropoda > Arachnida > Ixodida > Ixodidae > Rhipicephalus > Rhipicephalus microplus. The sequence continues at coordinate 59,943,272 of NW_027464585.1, read as the reverse complement.
TTGCATGCGATTTAACGAGAATGTCACAACATAGCACTTTCGCACTTGTAACGGTACAACACGCAGTATTTGGCTTGTTCATGCCGTTTTGTGTGCTTTCACAACATTTTACCTATCGCAGTTTCGTACTCGCAATAAAACAACACTATCTCGTTAGACGACGTCGTTTTTGGTGGTTTCACGACGCTACCTAGCTTAAACTAACATAACTCAACCTAACATAACCTTCGCACTTCTATCGTTAGAAAACGTTTTACTCGCTACTTTACATTGCTTTCTACAACATTACGACGGTTTCAAGCGCTTTCACATTAGATATCGCAGTTCCCAACTTGTAAAGGTGAAAAACACTGCATCTCACTAAGTGACATTGTTTATTGCGGTTTTACGACGGTTCATACCTTAACCTAACGTAACCTAACCTAACCTAACCCAACCTAACCTAACATAACATAACCTAACCTAACCTAACCTAACCAAACCTAACCTAACGTAACCTAACCTAACCTAACCTAACCTAACGACGTTTGCAAGATCTTTCACATTAGATATCGCAGTTCCCAACTTGTAATGGTGAAAAACACTGCATCTCACTAAGTGACATTGTTTAATGCGGTTTTACGACGGTTCATATCTTAGCCTAACCTAACATTCGCACTTGTAATAAAAAACGCTCTATTACACTGTTTCGTTCACAATTAGGATATTTGCATAACCTCACAGCTTTTCACCAACTTATTGCAGTACAGAACGCTGTATCTCGCTAAATGATATCGTTCTTTAAGGTTTCACGATGCTTGCATGCGCTTTAACGAGAATATCACAACATAGCAGTTTCGCACTTGTAACGGTACAACACGCAGTATTTGGCTTGTTCATGCCGTTTTGTGTGCTTTCACAACATTTCACCTATCGCAGTTTCGTACTCGCAATAAAACAACTCTATCTCGTTAGATGACGTTGTTTTTGGTAGTTTCACGACGCTACCTAGCTTAAACTAACATAACTCAACCTAACATGACCTTCGCACTTCTATCGTTAGAAAACGTTTTACTCGCTACTTTACATTGCTTTCTACAACATTACGACGGTTTCAAGCACTTTCACATTAGATATCACAGTTCCCAACTTGTAAAGGTGAAAAACACTGCATCTCACTAAGTGACATTGTTTAATGCGGTTTTACGACGGTTCATACCTTAACCTAACCTAACCTAACCTAACCTAACCTTACTTAACCTAACCTAACCTAACCCAACCCAACTTAACCTAACCTAACCAAACCTAAACTAACCTAACCCAACCTAACCTAACCTAACCTAACCTAACCCAACCTAACCCAACCCAACCCAACCTAACCTAACCTAAGCTAACCTAACCTAACCTAACCAAACCTAACCTAACCTAACTTAACCTAACCTAACGTAACCTAACCTAACCTATTCTAACGTAACCTAACCTTACCTGACCTAACCTAACCTAACGTAACCTAACCTAACCTAACATAACCTAACGTAACCTAACCTAACGTAACCTAACCTAACCTAACCCAACCTAACCAAACCCAACCCAACCCAACAACACCCAACCCAACCTAACCTAACCTAACCTAACCTTACCTAACCTAACCAAATTATCCTTACCTAACCTAACCTAACCTAACGTAACCTAACCTAACCTAACCTAACGTAACCTAACCTAACGTAACCTAACCTAACCTAACCTAACCCAACCTAACCTAACCTAACCTAACCTAACCCAACTCAACCCAACCTAACCTAATCTAACCTAACCTAACCTAACCTAACCTAACCAAACCAAACCTAACCTAACCTAACCTAACCTAACGACGGTTGCAAGCGCTTTCACATTAAATATCGCAGTTCCCCACTTTTAATGGTGAAAAACACTGCATCTCAGTAATTGACATTGTTTAATGCGGTTTTACGACGGTTCATATCTTAACCTAACCTAACATTCGCACTTGTATTAAAAAACGCTCTATTACACTGTTTCGTTCACAATTAGGATATTTGCATAACCTCACAGTTTTTCACCAACTTATTGCAGTACAGAACGCTGTATCTCGCTAAATGACATTGTTCTTTAAGGTTTCACGATGCTTGCATGCGCTTTAACGAGAATATCACAATATAGCAGTTTCGCACTTGTAACGGTAGAACACGCAGTATTTGGCTTGTTCATGCCGTTTTGTGTGCTTTCACAACTTTTCTCC
>NW_027464585.1:59908536-59936036 GCF_043290135.1 Rhipicephalus microplus | reverse complement strand
TAAAGGTGAAAAACACTGCATCTCACTAAGTGACATTGTTTATTGCGGTTTTACGACGGTTCATACCTTAACCTAACGTAACCTAACCTAACCTAACCCAACCTAACCTAACATAACCTAACCTAACCTAACCTAACCAAACCTAACCTAACCTAACCTAACCTAACGACGTTTGCAAGTGCTTTCACATTAGATATCGCAGTTCCCAACTTGTAATGGTGAAAAACACTGCATCTCACTAAGTGACATTGTTTAATGCGGTTTTTCGACGGTTCATATCTTAACCTAACCTAACATTCGTACTTGTATTGAAAAACGCTCTATTACACTGTTTCGTTCACAATTACGATATTTGCATAACCTCACAGTTTTTCACCAACTTATTGCAGTACAGAACGCTGTATCTCGCTAAATGACATCGTTCTTTAAGGTTTCACGATGCTTGCATGCGCTTTAACGAGAATATCACAATATAGCAGTTTCGCACTTGTAACGGTAGAACACGCAGTATTTGGCTTGTTCATGCCGTTTTGTGTGCATTCACAACATTTTACCGATCGCAGTTTAATACTCGCAATAAAACAACACTATCTCGTTAGATGACGTCGTTTTTGGTAGTTTCACGACGCTACCTAGCTTAAACTAACCTAACCTAACCTAACCTTCGCACTTCTATCGTTAGAAAACGTTTTACTCGCAACTTTAGAATGTTTTCTACAAGATTACGACGGTTTCATGCGCTTTCACATTAGATATCGTAGTTCCCGACTTGTAATGTTGAAAAACACTACATCTCACTAAGTGACATTGTTTAATGCGGTTTTACGACGGTTGATATGTCAACCTAACCTAACATTCGCACTTGTATCTAAAGACGCTCAATTACACTGTTTCGTTCACAATTACGATATTTGCTTGACCTCACAGTTTCTCACCAACTTATTACAGTACAGAACGCTGTATCTCGCTAAATGACATCGTTCTTTAAGGTTTCACGATACTTGCATGCGCTTTACCGAGAATGTCACAACATAGCAGTTTCGCACTTGTAACGGTACAACACGCAGTATTTGGCTTGTTCATGCCGTTTTGAGTGCTTTCACAACATTTTACCTGTCGCAGTTTCGTACTCGCATTAAAACAACACTATCTCGTTAGAGGACGTCGTTTTTGGTGGTTTCACGACGCTACCTAGCTTAAACTAACATAACTCAAACTAACCGGACCTTCGCACTTCTATCGTTAGAAAACGTTTTATTCGCTACTTTACAATGTTTTCTACAAGATTACGACGGTTTCATGCGCTTTCACATTAGATATCGCAGTTCCCGACTTGTAATGGTGAAAAACACAGCATCTCACTAAGTGACATTGTTTAATGCGGTTTTACGACGGTTGATATGTCAACCTAACCTAACATTCGCACTTGTATCTAAAGACGCTCAATTACACTGTTTCGTTCACAATTACGATATTTGCTTGACCTCACAGTTTCTCACCAACTTATTACAGTACAGAACGCTGTATCTCGCTAAATGACATCGTTCTTTAAGGTTTCACGATACTTGCATGCGCTTTACCGAGAATGTCACAACATAGCAGTTTCGCACTTGTAACGGTACAACACGCAGTATTTGGCTTGTTCATGCCGTTTTGTGTGCTTTCACAACATTTTACCTATCGCAGTTTCGTACTCGCAATAAAACAACACTATCTCGTTAGATGACGTCGTTTTTGGTGGTTTCACGACGCTACCTAGCTTAAACTAACATAACTCAACCTAACATAACCTTCGCACTTCTATCGTTAGAAAACGTTTTACTCGCTACTTTACATTGCTTTCTACAACATTACGACGGTTTCAAGCGCTTTCACATTAGATATCGCAGTTCCCAACTTGTAAAGGTGAAAAACACTGCATCTCACAAAGTGACATTGTTTATTGCGGTTTTACGACGGTTCCTACCTTAACCTAACGTAACCTAACCTAACCTAACCCAACCTAACCTAACATAACCTAACCTAACCTAACCTAACCAAACCTAACCTAACGTAACCTAACCTAACCTAACCTAACCTAACCTAACCTAACGACGTTTGCAAGCGCTTTCACATTAGATATCGCAGTTCCCAACTTGTAATGGTGAAAAACACTGCATCTCACTAAGTGACATTGTTTAATGCGGTTTTACGACGGTTCATATCTCAACCTAACCTAACATTCGTACTTGTATTGAAAAACGCTCTATTACACTGTTTTGTTCACAATTACGATATTTGCATAACCTCACAGTTTTTCACCAACTTATTGCAGTACAGAACGCTGTATCTCGCTAAATGACATTGTTCTTTAAGGTTTCACGATGCTTGCATGCGCTTTAACGAGAATATTACAATATAGCAGTTTCGCACTTGTAACGGTAGAACACGCAGTATTTGGCTTGTTCATGCCGTTTTGTGTGCATTCACAACATTTCACCTATCGCAGTTTAATACTCGCAATAAAACAACACTATCTCGTTAGATGACGTCGTTTTTGGTAGTTTTACGACGCTACCTAGCTTAAACTAACCTAACCTAACCTAACCTTCGCACTTCTATCGTTAGAAAACGTTTTACTCGCAATTTTACAATGTTTTCTACACGATTACGACGGTTTCATGCGCTTTCACATTAGATATCGTAGTTCCCGACTTGTAATGTTGAAAAACACTACATCTCACTAAGTGACATTGTTTAATGCGGTTTTACGACGGTTGATATCTCAACCTAACCTAACATTCGCACTTGTATCTAAATACGCTCAATTACACTGTTTCGTTCACAATTACGATATTTGCTTGACCTCACAGTTTCTCACCAACTTATTACAGTACAGAACGCTGTATCTCGCTAGATGACATCGTTCTTTAAGGTTTCACGATACTTGCATGCCCTTTAGCGAGAATATCACAATAAAGCAGTTTCGCACTTGTAACGGCACAAGACGCAGTATCTGGCTAGTTCATGCCATTTTGTGTGCTTTCCCAATATTTCACCTATCGCAGTTTCGTACTCGCAATAAAACAACACTATCTCGTTAGATGACATCGTTTTTGGTGGTTTCGCGACGCTACCTAGCTCAAACTAACCGAACCTTCGCACTTCTATCGTTAGAAAACGTTTTATTCGCTACTTTACAATGTTTTCTACAAGATTACAACGGTTTCATGCGCTTTCACATTAGATATCGCAGTTCCCGACTTGTAATGGTGGAAAACACAGCATCTCACTAAGTGACATTGTTTAATGCGGTTTTAGCGCGGTTCATATCTTAACCTAACCTAACCTTACCTAACCCAACCTAACCTAACCTAACCTAACCAAACCTTACCTAACATACCCTAACCTAACCTAACCTAACCTAACCAAACCTAACCTAACCTAACCTAACCTAACCTAAGCTAAAATAACCTAACGACGTTTGCAAGCGCTTTCACATTAGATATCGCAGTTCCCGACTTGTAATGGTGAAAACACTGCATCTCACTAAGTGACATTGTTTAATGCGGTTTTACGATGGTTCATACCTTAACCTAACCTAACCTAACCTAACCTAACCTTACCTAACCTAACCTAACCTAACCCAACCCAACTTAACCTAAGGTAACCTAACCTAACCTAAACTAACCTAACCCAACCTAACCTAACCTAACCTAACCCAACCTAACCCAACCCATCCCAACCTAACCTAACCTAAGCTAACCTAACCTAACCTAACCAAACCTAACCTAACCTAACTTAACCTAACCTAACGTAACCTAACCTAACCTATTCTAACGTAACCTAACCTTACCTGACCTAACCTAACCTAACGTAACCTAACCTAACCTAACCTAACCTAACCTAACCTAACCTAACCCAACTCAACCCAACCTAACCTAATCTAACCTAACCTAACCTAACCTAACCTAACCTAACCAAACCTAACCTAACCTAACCTAACCTAACCTAACCTAACCTAACGACGGTTGCAAGCGCTTTCACATTAAATATCGCAGTTCCCCACTTTTAATGGTGAAAAACACTGCATCTCAGTAATTGACATTGTTTAATGCGGTTTTACGACGGTTCATATCTTAACCTAACCTAACATTCGCACTTGTATCTAAAAACGCTCTATTACACTGTTTTGTTCACAATTACGATATTTGCATAACCTCACAGTTTTTCACCAACTTATTGCAGTACAGAACGCTGTATCTCGCTAAATGACATTGTTCTTTAAGGTTTCACGATGCTTGCATGCGATTTAACGAGAATATCACAATATAGCAGTTTCGCACTTGTAACGGTAGAACACGCAGTATTTGGCTTGTTCATGCCGTTTTGTGTGCTTTCACAACATTTCACCTATCGCAGTTTAATACTCGCTATAAAACAACACTATCTCGTTAGATGACGTCGTTTTTGGTAGATTCACGACGCTACCTAGCTTAAACTAACCTAACCTAACCTAACCTTCGCACTTCTATCGTTAGAAAACGTTTTACTCGCCACTTTACAATGTTTTCTACAAGATTACGACGGTTTCATGCGCTTTCACATTAGATATCGTAGTTCCCGACTTGTAATGTTGAAAAACACTACATCTCACCAAGTGACATTGTTTAATGCGGTTTTACGACGGTTTATATGTCAACCTAACCTAACATTCGCACTTGTATCTAAAGACGCTCAATTACACTGTTTCTTTCACAATTACGATATTTGCTTGACCTCACAGTTTCTCACCAACTTATTACAGTACAGAACGCTGTATCTCGCTAAATGACATCGTTCTTTAAAGTTTCACGATACTTGCATGCGCTTTACCGAGAATGTCACAACATAGCACTTTCGCACTTGTAACGGTACAACACGCAGTATTTGGCTTGTTCATGCCGTTTTGTGTGCTTTCACAACATTTTACCTATCGCAGTTTCGTACTCGCAATAAAACAACACTATCTCGTTAGACGACGTCGTTTTTGGTGGTTTCACGACGCTACCTAGCTTAAACTAACATAACTCAACCTAACATAACCTTCGCACTTCTATCGTTAGAAAACGTTTTACTCGCTACTTTACATTGCTTTCTACAACATTACGACGGTTTCAAGCGCTTTCACATTAGATATCGCAGTTCCCAACTTGTAAAGGTGAAAAACACTGCATCTCACTAAGTGACATTGTTTATTGCGGTTTTACGACGGTTCATACCTTAACCTAACATAACCTAACCTAACCTAACCTAACCTAACCTAACCAAACCTAACCTAACGTAACCTAACCTAACCTAACCTAACCTAACCTAACGACGTTTGCAAGTGCTTTCACATTAGATATCGCAGTTCCCAACTTGTAATGGTGAAAAACACTGCATCTCACTAAGTGACATTGTTTAATGCGGTTTTACGACGGTTCATATCTTAACCTAACCTAACATTCGCACTTGTATTAAAAAACACTCTATTACACTGTTTTGTTCACAATTAGGATATTTGCATAACCTCACAGTTTTTCACCAACTTATTGCAGTACAGAACGCTGTATCTCGCTAAATGACATCGTTCTTTAAGGTTTCACGATGCTTGCATGCGCTTTAACGAGAATATCACAACATAGCAGTTTCGCACTTGTAACGGTACAACACGCAGTATTTGGCTTGTTCATGCCGTTTTGTGTGCTTTCACAACATTTCACCTATCGCAGTTTCGTACTCGCAATAAAACAACACTATCTCGTTAGATGACGTTGTTTTTGGTAGTTTCACGACGCTACCTAGCTTAAACTAACATAACTCAACCTAACATGACCTTCGCACTTCTATCGTTACAAAACGTTTTACTCGCTACTTTACATTGCTTTCTACAACATTACGACGGTTTCAAGCACTTTCACATTAGATATCACAGTTCCCAACTTGTAAAGGTGAAAAACACTGCATCTCACTAAGTGAAATGTTTAATGCGGTTTTACGACGGTTCATACCTTAACCTAACCTAACCTAACCTAACCTAACCTTACCTAACCTAACCTAACCTAACCCAACCCAACTTAACCTAACCTAACCTAACCTAACCTAAACTAACCTAACCCAACCTAACCTAACCTAACCTAACCTAACCCAACCTAACCCAACCCAACCCAACCTAACCTAACCTAAGCTAACCTAACCTAACCTAACCAAACCTAACCTAACCTAACTTAACCTAACCTAACGTAACCTAACCTAACCTATTCTAACGTAACCTAACCTTACCTGACCTAACCTAACCTAACATAACCTAACCTAACCTAACATAACCTAACGTAACCTAACCTAACCTAACCTAACGTAACCTAACCTAACCTAACCCAACCTAACCCAACCCAACCCAACCCAACAACACCCAACCCAACCTAACCTAACCTAACCTTACCTAACCTAACCAAATTATCCTTACCTAACCTAACCTAACCTAACGTAACCTAACCTAACCAAACCTAACGTAACCTAACCTAACGTAACCTAACCTAACCTAACCTAACCTAACCTAACCGAACCTAACCTAACCTAACCTAACCTAACCCAACTCAACCCAACCTAACCTAATCTAACCTAACCTAACCTAACCTAACCAAACCTAACCTAACCTAACCTAACCTAACCTAACCTAACGACGGTTGCAAGCGCTTTCACATTAAATATCGCAGTTCCCCACTTTTAATGGTGAAAAACACTGCATCTCAGTAATTGACATTGTTTAATGCGGTTTTACGACGGTTCATATCTTAACCTAACCTAACATTCGCACTTGTATCTAAAAACGCTCTATTACACTGTTTTGTTCACAATTACGATATTTGCATAACCTCACAGTTTTTCACCAACTTATTGCAGTACAGAACGCTGTATCTCGCTAAATGACATTGTTCTTTAAGGTTTCACGATGCTCGCATGCGATTTAACGAGAATATCACAATATAGGAGTTTCGCACTTGTAACGGTAGAACACGCAGTATTTGGCTTGTTCATGCCGTTTTGTGTGCTTTCACAACATTTCACCTATCGCAGTTTAATACTCGCTATAAAACAACACTATCTCGTTAGATGACGTCGTTTTTGGTAGTTTCACGACGCTACCTAGCTTAAACTAACCTAACCTAACCTAACCTTCGCACTTCTATCGTTAGAAAACGTTTTACTCGCCACTTTACAATGTTTTCTACAAGATTACGACGGTTTCATGCGCTTTCACATTAGATATCGTAGTTCCCGACTTGTAATATTGAAAAACACTACATCTCACTAAGTGACATTGCTAAATGCGGTTTTACGATGGTTGATATGTCAACCTAACCTAACATTCGCACTTGTATCTAAAGACGCTCAATTAAACTGTTTCGTTCACAATTACGATATTTGCTTGACCTCACAGTTTCTCACCAACTTATTACAGTACAGAACGCTGTATCTCGCTAAATGACATCGTTCTTTAAGGTTTCACGATACTTGCATGCGCTTTACCGAGAATGTCACAACATAGCACTTTCGCACTTGTAACGGTACAACACGCAGTATTTGGCTTGTTCATGCCGTTTTGTGTGCTTTCACAACATTTTGCCTATCGCAGTTTCGTACTCGCAATAAAACAACACTATCTCGTTAGATGACGTCGTTTTTGGTGGTTTCACGACGCTACCTAGCTTAAACTAACATAACTCAACCTAACATAACCTTCGCACTTCTATCGTTAGAAAACGTTTTACTCGCTACTTTACATTGCTTTCTACAACATTACGACGGTTTCAAGCGCTTTCACATTAGATATCGCAGTTCCCAACTTGTAAAGGTGAAAAACACTGCATCTCACTAAGTGACATTGTTTATTGCGGTTTTACGACGGTTCATACCTTAACCTAACGTAACCTAACCTAACCTAACCCAATCTAACCTAACATAACCTAACCTAACCTAACCTAACCAAACCTAACCTAACCTAACCTAACCTAACCTAACCTAAACTAACCTAACCTAACCTAACGACGTTTGCAAGTGCTTTCACATTAGATATCGCAGTTCCCAACTTGTAATGGTGAAAAACACTGCATCTCACTAAGTGACATTGTTTAATGCGGTTTTACGACGGTTCATATCTTAACCTAACCTAACATTCGTACTTGTATTGAAAAACGCTCTATTACACTGTTTCGTTCACAATTACGATATTTGCATAACCTCACAGTTTTTCACCAACTTATTGCAGTACAGAACGCTGTATCTCGCTAAATGACATCGTTCTTTAAGGTTTCACGATGCTTGCATGCGCTTTAACGAGAATATCACAATATAGCAGTTTCGCACTTGTAACGGTAGAACACGCAGTATTTGGCTTGTTCATGCCGTTTTGTGTGCATTCACAACATTTTACCTATCGCAGTTTAATACTCGCAATAAAACAACACTATCTCGTTAGATGACGTCGTTTTTGGTAGTTTCACGACGCTACCTAGCTTAAACTAACCTAACCTAACCTAACCTTCGCACTTCTATCGTTAGAAAACGTTTTACTCGCAACTTTACAATGTTTTCTACAAGATTACGACGGTTTCATGCGCTTTCACATTAGATATCGTAGTTCCCGACTTGTAATGTTGAAAAACACTACATCTCACTAAGTGACATTGTTTAATGCGGTTTTACGACGGTTGATACGTCAACCTAACCTAACATTCGCACTTGTATCTAAAGACGCTCAATTACACTGTTTCGTTCACAATTACGATATTTGCTTGACCTCACAGTTTCTCACCAACTTATTACAGTACAGAACGCTGTATCTCGCTAAATGACATCGTTCTTTAAGGTTTCACGATACTTGCATGCGCTTTACCGAGAATGTCACAACATAGCAGTTTCGCACTTGTAACGGTACAACACGCAGTATTTGGCTTGTTCATGCCGTTTTGAGTGCTTTCACAACATTTTACCTGTCGCAGTTTCGTACTCGCATTAAAACAACACTATCTCGTTAGAGGACGTCGTTTTTGGTGGTTTCACGACGCTACCTAGCTTAAACTAACATAACTCAAACTAACCGGACCTTCGCACTTCTATCGTTAGAAAACGTTTTATTCGCTACTTTACAATGTTTTCTACAAGATTACGACGGTTTCATGCGCTTTCACATTAGATATCGCAGTTCCCGACTTGTAATGGTGAAAAACACAGTATCTCACTAAGTGACATTGTTTAACGCGGTTTTAGCGCGGTTCATATCTTAACCTAACCTAACCTTACCTAAACCAACCTAACCTAACCTAACCTAACCAAACCTTACCTAACATACCCTAACCTAACCTAACCTAACCTAACCTAACGTAACCTAACCTAACCTAACCTAACCTAACCTAACCTAACCTAACCTAACCTAACCTAACGACGTTTGCAAGCGCTTTCACATTAGATATCGCAGTTCCCGACTTGTAATGGTGAAAAACACTGCATCTCACTAAGTGACATTGATTAATGCGGTTTTACGACGGTTCATATCTTAACCTAACCTAACATTCGCACTTGTATTAAAAAACGCTCTATTACACTGTTTCGTTCACAATTACGATATTTGCATAACCTCACAGTTTTTCACCAACTTATTGCAGTACAGAACGCTGTATCTCGCTAAATGACATTGTTCTTTAAGGTTTCACGATGCTTGCATGCGCTTTAACGAGAATATCACAATATAGCAGTTTCGCACTTGTAACGGTAGAACACGCAGTATTTGGCTTGTTCATGCCGTTTTGTGTGCTTTCACAACATTTCACCTATCGCAGTTTAATACTCGCTATAAAACAACACTATCTCGTTAGATGACGTCGTTTTTGGTAGTTTCACGACGCTACCTAGCTTAAACTAACCTAACCTAACCTAACCTTCGCACTTCTATCGTTAGAAAACGTTTTACTCGCCACTTTACAATGTTTTCTACAAGATTACGACGGTTTCATGCGCTTTCACATTAGATATCGTAGTTCCCTACTTGTAATGTTGAAAAACACTACATCTCACTAAGTGACATTGTTTAATGCGGTTTTACGACGGTTGATATGTCAACCTAACCTAACATTCGCACTTGTATCTAAAGACGCTCAATTACACTGTTTCGTTCACAATTACGATATTTGCTTGACCTCACAGTTTCTCACCAACTTATTACAGTACAGAACGCTGTATCTCGCTAAATGACATCGTTCTTTAAGGTTTAACGATACTTGCATGCGCTTTACCGAGAATGTCACAACATAGCAGTTTCGCACTTGTAACGGTACAACACGCAGTATTTGGCTTGTTCATGCCGTTTTGTGTGCTTTCACAACATTTTACCTATCGCAGTTTCGTACTCGCAATAAAACAACACTATCTCGTTAGATGACGTCGTTTTTGGTGGTTTCACGACGCTACCTAGCTTAAACTAACATAACTCAACCTAACATAACCTTCGCACTTCTATCGTTAGAAAACGTTTTACTCGCTACTTTACATTGCTTTCTACAACATTACGACGGTTTCAAGCGCTTTCACATTAGATATCGCAGTTCCCAACTTGTAAAGGTGAAAAACACTGCATCTCACAAAGTGACATTGTTTATTGCGGTTTTACGACGGTTCCTACCTTAACCTAACGTAACCTAACCTAACCTAACCCAACCTAACCTAACATAACCTAACCTAACCTAACCTAACCAAACCTAACCTAACGTAACCTAACCTAACCTAACCTAACCTAACCTGACCTAACCTAACCTAACGACGTTTGCAAGCGCTTTCACATTAGATATCGCAGTTCCCAACTTGTAATAGTGAAAAACACTGCATCTCACTAAGTGACATTGTTTAATGCGGTTTTACGACGGTTCATATCTTAACCTAACCTAACATTCGTACTTGTATTGAAAAACGCTCTATTACACCGTTTTGTTCACAATTACGATATTTGCATAACCTCACAGTTTTTCACCAACTTATTGCAGTACAGAACGCTGTATCTCGCTAAATGACATTGTTCTTTAAGGTTTCACAATGCTTGCATGCGCTTTAACGAGAATATTACAATATAGCAGTTTCGCACTTGTAACGGTAGAACACGCAGTATTTGGCTTGTTCATGCCGTTTTGTGTGCATTCACAACATTTCACCTATCGCAGTTTAATACTCGCAATAAAACAACACTATCTCGTTAGATGACGTCGTTTTTGGTAGTTTTACGACGCTACCTAGCTTAAACTAACCTAACCTAACCTAACCTTCGCACTTCTATCGTTTGAAAACGTTTTACTCGCAATTTTACAATGTTTTCTACACGATTACGACGGTTTCATGCGCTTTCACATTAGATATCGTAGTTCCCGACTTGTAATGTTGAAAAACACTACATCTCACTAAGTGACATTGTTTAATGCGGTTTTACGACGGTTGATATCTCAACCTAACCTAACATTCGCACTTGTATCTAAATACGCTCAATTACACTGTTTCGTTCACAATTACGATATTTGCTTGACCTCACAGTTTCTCACCAACTTATTACAGTACAGAACGCTGTATCTCGCTAGATGACATCGTTCTTTAAGGTTTCACGATACTTGCATGCGCTTTAGCGAGAATATCACAATAAAGCAGTTTCGCACTTGTAACGGCACAAGACGCAGTATCTGGCTAGTTCATGCCATTTTGTGTGCTTTCCCAATATTTCACCTATCGCAGTTTCGTACTCGCAATAAAACAACACTATCTCGTTAGATGACATCGTTTTTGGTGGTTTCACGACGCTACCTAGCTCAAACTAACCGAACCTTCGCACTTCTATCGTTAGAAAACGTTTTATTCGCTACTTTACAATGTTTTCTACAAGATTACGACGGTTTCATGCGCTTTCACATTAGATATCGCAGTTCCCGACTTGTAATGGTGGAAAACACAGCATCTCACTAAGTGACATTGTTTAATGCGGTTTTAGCGCGGTTCATATCTTAACCTAACCTAACCTTACCTAACCCAACCTAACCTAACCTAACCTAACCAAACCTTACCTAACATACCCTAACCTAACCTAACCTAACCTAACCAAACCTAACCTAACCTAACCTAACCTAACCTAAGCTAAAATAACCTAACGACGTTTGCAAGCGCTTTCACATTAGATATCGCAGTTCCCGACTTGTAATGGTGAAAACACTGCATCTCACTAAGTGACATTGTTTAATGCGGTTTTACGACGGTTCATACCTTAACCTAACCTAACCTAACCTAACCTTACCTAACCTAACCTAACCTAACCCAACCCAACTTAACCTAAGGTAACCTAACCTAACCTAAACTAACCTAACCCAACCTAACCTAACCTAACCTAGCCCAACCTAACCCAACCCATCCCAACCTAACCTAACCTAAGCTAACCTAACCTAACCTAACCAAACCTAACCTAACCTAACTTAACCTAACCTAACGTAACCTAACCTAACCTATTCTAACGTAACCTAACCTTACCTGACCTAACCTAACCTAACGTAACCTAACCTAACCTAACATAACCTAACGTAACCTAACCTAACCTAACGTAACCTAACCTAACCTAACCTAACCTAACCTTACCTAACCAAACCAAATTATCCTTACCTAACCTAACCTAACCTAACGTAACCTAACCTAACCTAACCTAACGTAACCTAACCTAACGTAACCTAACCTAACCTAACCTAACCCAACCTAACCTAACCTAACCTAACCTAACCCAACTCAACCCAACCTAACCTAATCTAACCTAACCTAACCTAACCTAACCTAACCAAACCTAACCTAACCTAACCTAACCTAACCTAACCTAACGACGGTTGCAAGCGCTTTCACATTAAATATCGCAGTTCCCCACTTTTAATGGTGAAAAACACTGCATCTCAGTAATTGAAATTGTTTAATGCGGTTTTACGACGGTTCATATCTTAACCTAACCTAACATTCGCACTTGTATCTAAAAACGCTCTATTACACTGTTTTGTTCACAATTACGATATTTGCATAACCTCACAGTTTTTCACCAACTTATTGCAGTACAGAACGCTGTATCTCGCTAAATGACATTGTTCTTTAAGGTTTCACGATGCTTGCATGCGATTTAACGAGAATATCACAATATAGCAGTTTCGCACTTGTAACGGTAGAACACGCAAAATTTGGCTTGTTCATGCCGTTTTGTGTGCTTTCACAACATTTCACCTATCGCAGTTTAATACTCGCTATAAAACAACACTATCTCGTTAGATGACGTCGTTTTTGGTAGTTTCACGACGCTACCTAGCTTAAACTAACCTAACCTAACCTAACCTTCGCACTTCTATCGTTAGAAAACGTTTTACTCGCCACTTTACAATGTTTTCTACAAGATTACGACGGTTTCATGCGCTTTCACATTAGATATCGTAGTTCCCGACTTGTAATGTTGAAAAACACTACATCTCACCAAGTGACATTGTTTAATGCGGTTTTACGACGGTTGATATGTCAACCTATCCTAACATTCGCACTTGTATCTAAAGACGCTCAATTACACTGTTTCGTTCACAATTACGATATTTGCTTGACCTCACAGTTTCTCACCAACTTATTACAGTACAGAACGCTGTATCTCGCTAAATGACATCGTTCTTTAAAGTTTCACGATACTTGCATGCGCTTTACCGAGAATGTCACAACATAGCACTTTCGCACTTGTAACGGTACAACACGCAGTATTTGGCTTGTTCATGCCGTTTTGTGTGCTTTCACAACATTTTACCTATCGCAGTTTCGTACTCGCAATAAAACAACACTATCTCGTTAGACGACGTCGTTTTTGGTGGTTTCACGACGCTACCTAGCTTAAACTAACATAACTCAACCTAACATAACCTTCGCACTTCTATCGTTAGAAAACGTTTTACTCGCTACTTTACATTGCTTTCTACAACATTACGACGGTTTCAAGCGCTTTCACATTAGATATCGCAGTTCCCAACTTGTAAAGGTGAAAAACACTGCATCTCACTAAGTGACATTGTTTATTGCGGTTTTACGACGGTTCATACCTTAACCTAACATAACCTAACCTAACCTAACCTAACCTAACCTAACCTAACCTAACCTAACGTAACCTAACCTAACCTAACCTAACCTAACGACGTTTGCAAGTGCTTTCACATTAGATATCGCAGTTCCCAACTTGTAATGGTGAAAAACACTGCATCTCACTAAGTGACATTGTTTAATGCGGTTTTACGACGGTTCATATCTTAACCTAACCTAACATTCGCACTTGTATTAAAAAACACTCTATTACACTGTTTCGTTCACAATTAGGATATTTGCATAACCTCACAGTTTTTCACCAACTTATTGCAGTACAGAACGCTGTATCTCGCTAAATGACATCGTTCTTTAATGTTTCACGATGCTTGCCTGCGCTTTAAAGAGAATATCACAACATAGCAGTTTCGCACTTGTAACGGTACAACACACAGTATTTGGCTTGTTCATGCCGTTTTGTGTGCTTTCACATTTCACCTATCGCAGTTTCGTACTCGCAATAAAACAACACTATCTCGTTAGATGACGTTGTTTTTGGTAGTTTCACGACGCTACCTAGCTTAAACTAACATAACTCAACCTAACATGACCTTCGCACTTCTATCGTTAGAAAACGTTTTACTCGCTACTTTACATTGCTTTCTACAACATTACGACGGTTTCAAGCACTTTCACATTAGATATCACAGTTCCCAACTTGTAAAGGTGAAAAACACTGCATCTCACTAAGTGACATTGTTTAATGCGGTTTTACGACGGTTCATACCTTAACCTAACCTAACCTAACCTAACCTTACCTAACCTAACCTAACCTAACCCAACCCAACTTAACCTAACCTAACCTAACCTAACCTAAACTAACCTAACCCAACCTAACCTAACCTAACCTAACCTAACCAAACCTAACCTAACCTAACTTAACCTAACCTAACGTAACCTAACCTAACCTATTCTAACGTAACCTAACCTTACCTGACCTAACCTAACCTAACGTAACCTAACCTAACCTAACATAACCTAACGTAACCTAACCTAACCTAACCTAACGTAACCTAACCTAACCTAACCCAACCTAACCCAACCCAACCCAACCCAACAACACCCAACCCAACCTAACCTAACCTAACCTAACCTTACCTAACCTAACCAAATTATCCTTACCTAACCTAACCTAACCTAACGTAACCTAACCTAACCTAACCTAACGTAACCTAACCTAACGTAACCTAACCTAACCTAACCTAACCCAACCTAACCTAACCTAACCTAACCTAACCCAACTCAACCCAACCTAACCTAATCTAACCTAACCTAACCTAACCTAACCTAACCAAACCTAACCTAACCTAACCTAACCTAACCTAACGATGGTTGCAAGCGCTTTCACATTAAATATCGCAGTTCCCCACTTTTAATGGTGAAAAACACTGCATCTCAGTAATTGACATTGTTTAATGCGGTTTTACGACGGTTCATATCTTAACCTAACCTAATATTCGCACTTGTATCTAAAAACGCTCTATTACACTGTTTTGTTCACAATTACGATATTTGCATAACCTCACAGTTTTTCACCAACTTATTGCAGTACAGAACGCTGTATCTCGCTAAATGACATTGTTCTTTAAGGTTTCACGATGCTTGCATGCGATTTAACGAGAATATCACAATATGGCAGTTTCGCACTTGTAACGGTAGAACACGCTGTATTTGGCTTGTTCATGCCGTTTTGTGTGCTTTCACAACATTTCACCTATCGCAGTTTAATACTCGCTATAAAACACTATCTCGTTAGATGACGTCGTTTTTGGTAGTTTCACGACGCTACCTAGCTTAAACTAACCTAACCTAACCTAACCTTCGCACTTCTATCGTTAGAAAACGTTTTACTCGCCACTTTACAATGTTTTCTACAAGATTACGACGGTTTCATGCGCTTTCACGTTAGATATCGTAGTTCCCGACTTGTAATGTTGAAAAACACTACATCTCACTAAGTGACATTGTTTAATGCGGTTTTACGACGGTTGATATGTCAACCTAACCTAACATTCGCACTTGTATCTAAAGACGCTCAATTACACTGTTTCGTTCACAATTACGATATTTGCTTGACCTCACAGTTTCTCACCAACTTATTACAGTACAGAACGCTGTATCTCGCTAAATGACATCGTTCTTTAAGGTTTCACGATACTTGCATGCGCTTTACCGAGAATGTCAAAACATAGCACTTTCGCACTTGTAACGGTACAACACGCAGTATTTGGCTTGTTCATGCCGTTTTGTGTGCTTTCACAACATTTTACCTATCGCAGTTTCGTACTCGCAATAAAACAACACTATCTCGTTAGATGACGTCGTTTTTGGTGGTTTCACGACGCTACCTAGCTTAAACTAACATAACTCAACCTAACATAACCTTCGCACTTCTATCGTTAGAAAACGTTTTACTCGCTACTTTACATTGCTTTCTACAACATTACGACGGTTTCAAGCGCTTTCACAATAGATATCGCAGTTCCCAACTTGTAAAGGTGAAAAACACTGCATCTCACTAAGTGACATTGTTTATTGCGGTTTTACGACGGTTCATACCTTAACCTAACGTAACCTAACCTAACCTAACCCAACCTAACCTAACCTAACCTAACCTAACCTAACCTAACCAAACCTAACCTAACCTAACCTAACCTAACCTAACCTAACCTAACCTAACGACGGTTGCAAGCGCTTTCACATTAAATATCGCAGTTCCCCACTTTTAATGGTGAAAAACACTGCATCTCAGTAATTGACATTGTTTAATGCGGTTTTACGACGGTTCATATCTTAACCTAACCTAACATTCGCACTTGTATCTAAAAACGCTCTATTACACTGTTTTGTTCACAATTATGATATTTGCATAACCTCACAGTTTTTCACCAACTTATTGCAGTACAGAACGCTGTATCTCGCTAAATGACATTGTTCTTTAAGGTTTCACGATGCTTGCATGCGATTTAACGAGAATATCACAATATAGCAGTTTCGCACTTGTAACGGTAGAACACGCAGTATTTGGCTTGTTCATGCCGTTTTGTGTGCTTTCACAACATTTCACCTATCGCAGTTTAATACTCGCTATAAAACAACACTATCTCGTTAGATGACGTCGTTTTTGGTAGTTTCACGACGCTACCTAGCTTAAACTAACCTAACCTAACCTAACCTTCGCACTTCTATCGTTAGAAAACGTTTTACTCGCCACTTTACAATGTTTCCTACAAGATTACGACGGTTTCATGCGCTTTCACATTAGATATCGTAGTTCCCGACTTGTAATGTTGAAAAACACTACATCTCACCAAGTGACATTGTTTAATGCGGTTTTACGACGGTTGATATGTCAACCTAACCTAACATTCGCACTTGTATCTAAAGACGCTCAATTACACTGTTTCGTTCACAATTACGATATTTGCTTGACCTCACAGTTTCTCACCAACTTATTACAGTACAGAACGCTGTATCTCGCTAAATGACATCGTTCTTTAAAGTTTCACGATACTTGCATGCGCTTTACCGAGAATGTCACAACATAGCACTTTCGCACTTGTAACGGTTCAACACGCAGTATTTGGCTTGTTCATGCCGTTTTGTGTGCTTTCACAACATTTTACCTATCGCAGTTTCGTACTCGCAATAAAACAACACTATCTCGTTAGACGACGTCGTTTTTGGTGGTTTCACGACGCTACCTAGCTTAAACTAACATAACTCAACCTAACATAACCTTCGCACTTCTATCGTTAGAAAACGTTTTACTCGCTACTTTACATTGCTTTCTACAACATTACGACGGTTTCAAGCGCTTTCACATTAGATATCGCAGTTCCCAACTTGTAAAGGTGAAAAACACTGCATCTCACTAAGTGACATTGTTTATTGCGGTTTTACGACGGTTCATAATTTAACCTAACATAACCTAACCTAACCTAACCTAACCTAACCTAACGTAACCTAACCTAACCTAACCTAACGACGTTTGCAAGTGCTTTCACATTAGATATCGCAGTTCCCAACTTGTAATGGTGAAAAACACTGCATCTCACTAAGTGACATTGTTTAATGCGGTTTTACGACGGTTCATATCTTAACCTAACCTAACATTCGCACTTGTATTAAAAAACACTCTATTACACTGTTTCGTTCACAATTAGGATATTTGCATAACCTCACAGTTTTTCACCAACTTATTGCAGTACAGAACGCTGTATCTCGCTAAATGACATCGTTCTTTAATGTTTCACGATGCTTGCCTGCGCTTTAAAGAGAATATCACAACATAGCAGTTTCGCACTTGTAACGGTACAACACACAGTATTTGGCTTGTTCATGCCGTTTTGTGTGCTTTCACATTTCACCTATCGCAGTTTCGTACTCGCAATAAAACAACACTATCTCGTTAGATGACGTTGTTTTTGGTAGTTTCACGACGCTACCTAGCTTAAACTAACATAACTCAACCTAACATGACCTTCGCACTTCTATCGTTAGAAAACGTTTTACTCGCTACTTTACATTGCTTTCTACAACATTACGACGGTTTCAAGCACTTTCACATTAGATATCACAGTTCCCAACTTGTAAAGGTGAAAAACACTGCATCTCACTAAGTGACATTGTTTAATGCGGTTTTACGACGGTTCATACCTTAACCTAACCTAACCTAACCTAACCTTACCTAACCTAACCTAACCTAACCCAACCCAACTTAACCTAACCTAACCTAACCTAACCTAAACTAACCTAACCCAACCTAACCTAACCTAACCTAACCTAACCAAACCTAACCTAACCTAACTTAACCTAACCTAACGTAACCTAACCTAACCTATTCTAACGTAACCTAACCTTACCTGACCTAACCTAACCTAACGTAACCTAACCTAACCTAACATAACCTAACGTAACCTAACCTAACCTAACCTAACGTAACCTAACCTAACCTAACCCAACCTAACCCAACCCAACCCAACCCAACAACACCCAACCCAACCTAACCTAACCTAACCTAACCTTACCTAACCTAACCAAATTATCCTTACCTAACCTAACCTAACCTAACGTAACCTAACCTAACCTAACCTAACGTAACCTAACCTAACGTAACCTAACCTAACCTAACCTAACCCAACCTAACCTAACCTAACCTAACCTAACCCAACTCAACCCAACCCAACCTAATCTAACCTAACCTAACCTAACCTAACCAAACCTAACCTAACCTAACCTAACCTAACCTAACCTAACGACGGTTGCAAGCGCTTTCACATTAAATATCGCAGTTCCCCACTTTTAATGGTGAAAAACACTGCATCTCAGTAATTGACATTGTTTAATGCGGTTTTACGACGGTTCATATCTTAACCTAACCTAACATTCGCACTTGTATCTAAAAACGCTCTATTACACTGTTTTGTTCACAATTACGATATTTGCATAACCTCACAGTTTTTCACCAACTTATTGCAGTACAGAACGCTGTATCTCGCTAAATGACATTGTTCTTTAAGGTTTCACGATGCTTGCATGCGATTTAACGAGAATATCACAATATGGCAGTTTCGCACTTGTAACGGTAGAACACGCTGTATTTGGCTTGTTCATGCCGTTTTGTGTGCTTTCACAACATTTCACCTATCGCAGTTTAATACTCGCTATAAAACACTATCTCGTTAGATGACGTCGTTTTTGGTAGTTTCACGACGCTACCTAGCTTAAACTAACCTAACCTAACCTAACCTTCGCACTTCTATCGTTAGAAAACGTTTTACTCGCCACTTTACAATGTTTTCTACAAGATTACGACGGTTTCATGCGCTTTCACATTAGATATCGTAGTTCCCGACTTGTAATGTTGAAAAACACTACATCTCACTAAGTGACATTGTTTAATGCGGTTTTACGACGGTTGATATGTCAACCTAACCTAACATTCGCACTTGTATCTAAAGACGCTCAATTACACTGTTTCGTTCACAATTACGATATTTGCTTGACCTCACAGTTTCTCACCAACTTATTACAGTACAGAACGCTGTATCTCGCTAAATGACATCGTTCTTTAAGGTTTCACGATACTTGCATGCGCTTTACCGAGAATGTCAAAACATAGCACTTTCGCACTTGTAACGGTACAACACGCAGTATTTGGCTTGTTCATGCCGTTTTGTGTGCTTTCACAACATTTTACCTATCGCAGTTTCGTACTCGCAATAAAACAACACTATCTCGTTAGACGACGTCGTTTTTGGTGGTTTCACGACGCTACCTAGCTTAAACTAACATAACTCAACCTAACATAACCTTCGCACTTCTATCGTTAGAAAACGTTTTACTCGCTACTTTACATTGCTTTCTACAACATTACGACGGTTTCAAGCGCTTTCACATTAGATATCGCAGTTCCCAACTTGTAAAGGTGAAAAACACTGCATCTCACTAAGTGACATTGTTTATTGCGGTTTTACGACGGTTCATAATTTAACCTAACATAACCTAACCTAACCTAACCTAACCTAACCTAACGTAACCTAACCTAACCTAACCTAACCTAACGACGTTTGCAAGTGCTTTCACATTAGATATCGCAGTTCCCAACTTGTAATGGTGAAAAACACTGCATCTCACTAAGTGACATTGTTTAATGCGGTTTTACGACGGTTCATATCTTAACCTAACCTAACATTCGCACTTGTATTAAAAAACACTCTATTACACTGTTTCGTTCACAATTAGGATATTTGCATAACCTCACAGTTTTTCACCAACTTATTGCAGTACAGAACGCTGTATCTCGCTAAATGACATCGTTCTTTAATGTTTCACGATGCTTGCCTGCGCTTTAAAGAGAATATCACAACATAGCAGTTTCGCACTTGTAACGGTACAACACACAGTATTTGGCTTGTTCATGCCGTTTTGTGTGCTTTCACATTTCACCTATCGCAGTTTCGTACTCGCAATAAAACAACACTATCTCGTTAGATGACGTTGTTTTTGGTAGTTTCACGACGCTACCTAGCTTAAACTAACATAACTCAACCTAACATGACCTTCGCACTTCTATCGTTAGAAAACGTTTTACTCGCTACTTTACATTGCTTTCTACAACATTACGACGGTTTCAAGCACTTTCACATTAGATATCACAGTTCCCAACTTGTAAAGGTGAAAAACACTGCATCTCACTAAGTGACATTGTTTAATGCGGTTTTACGACGGTTCATACCTTAACCTAACCTAACCTAACCTAACCTTACCTAACCTAACCTAACCTAACCCAACCCAACTTAACCTAACCTAACCTAACCTAACCTAAACTAACCTAACCCAACCTAACCTAACCTAACCTAACCTAACCAAACCTAACCTAACCTAACTTAACCTAACCTAACGTAACCTAACCTAACCTATTCTAACGTAACCTAACCTTACCTGACCTAACCTAACCTAACGTAACCTAACCTAACCTAACATAACCTAACGTAACCTAACCTAACCTAACCTAACGTAACCTAACCTAACCTAACCCAACCTAACCCAACCCAACCCAACCCAACAACACCCAACCCAACCTAACCTAACCTAACCTAACCTTACCTAACCTAACCAAATTATCCTTACCTAACCTAACCTAACCTAACGTAACCTAACCTAACCTAACCTAACGTAACCTAACCTAACGTAACCTAACCTAACCTAACCTAACCCAACCTAACCTAACCTAACCTAACCTAACCCAACTCAACCCAACCCAACCTAATCTAACCTAACCTAACCTAACCTAACCAAACCTAACCTAACCTAACCTAACCTAACCTAACCTAACGACGGTTGCAAGCGCTTTCACATTAAATATCGCAGTTCCCCACTTTTAATGGTGAAAAACACTGCATCTCAGTAATTGACATTGTTTAATGCGGTTTTACGACGGTTCATATCTTAACCTAACCTAACATTCGCACTTGTATCTAAAAACGCTCTATTACACTGTTTTGTTCACAATTACGATATTTGCATAACCTCACAGTTTTTCACCAACTTATTGCAGTACAGAACGCTGTATCTCGCTAAATGACATTGTTCTTTAAGGTTTCACGATGCTTGCATGCGATTTAACGAGAATATCACAATATGGCAGTTTCGCACTTGTAACGGTAGAACACGCTGTATTTGGCTTGTTCATGCCGTTTTGTGTGCTTTCACAACATTTCACCTATCGCAGTTTAATACTCGCTATAAAACACTATCTCGTTAGATGACGTCGTTTTTGGTAGTTTCACGACGCTACCTAGCTTAAACTAACCTAACCTAACCTAACCTTCGCACTTCTATCGTTAGAAAACGTTTTACTCGCCACTTTACAATGTTTTCTACAAGATTACGACGGTTTCATGCGCTTTCACATTAGATATCGTAGTTCCCGACTTGTAATGTTGAAAAACACTACATCTCACTAAGTGACATTGTTTAATGCGGTTTTACGACGGTTGATATGTCAACCTAACCTAACATTCGCACTTGTATCTAAAGACGCTCAATTACACTGTTTCGTTCACAATTACGATATTTGCTTGACCTCACAGTTTCTCACCAACTTATTACAGTACAGAACGCTGTATCTCGCTAAATGACATCGTTCTTTAAGGTTTCACGATACTTGCATGCGCTTTACCGAGAATGTCAAAACATAGCACTTTCGCACTTGTAACGGTACAACACGCAGTATTTGGCTTGTTCATGCCGTTTTGTGTGCTTTCACAACATTTTACCTATCGCAGTTTCGTACTCGCAATAAAACAACACTATCTCGTTAGATGACGTCGTTTTTGGTGGTTTCACGACGCTACCTAGCTTAAACTAACATAACTCAACCTAACATAACCTTCGCACTTCTATCGTTAGAAAACGTTTTACTCGCTACTTTACATTGCTTTCTACAACATTACGACGGTTTCAAGCGCTTTCACAATAGATATCGCAGTTCCCAACTTGTAAAGGTGAAAAACACTGCATCTCACTAAGTGACATTGTTTATTGCGGTTTTACGACGGTTCATACCTTAACCTAACGTAACCTAACCTAACCTAACCCAACCTAACCTAACATAACCTAACCTAACCTAACCTAACCAAACCTAACCTAACGTCACCTAACCTAACCTAACCTAACCTAACCTAACCTAACGACGTTTGCAAGTGCTTTCACATTAGATATCGCAGTTCCCAACTTGTAATGGTGAAAAACACCGCATCTCACTAAGTGACATTGTTTAATGCGGTTTTACGACGGTTCATATCTTAACCTAACCTAACATTCGTACTTGTATTGAAAAACGCTCTATTACACTGTTTCGTTCACAATTACGATATTTGCATAACCTCACAGTTTTTCACCAACTTATTGCAGTACAGAACGCTGTATCTCGCTAAATGACATCGTTCTTTAAGGTTTCACGATGCTTGCATGCGCTTTAACGAGAATATCACAATATAGCAGTTTCGCACTTGTAACGGTAGAACACGCAGTATTTGGCTTGTTCATGCCGTTTTGTGTGCATTCACAACTTTTTACCTATCGCAGTTTAATACTCCCAATAAAACAACACTATCTCGTTAGATGACGTCGTTTTTGTAGTTTCACGACGCTACCTAGCTTAAACTAACCTAACCTAACCTAACCTTCGCATTTCTATCGTTAGAAAACGTTTTACTCGCAACTTTACAATGTTTTCTACAAGATTACGACGGTTTCATGCGCTTTCACATTAGATATCGTAGTTCCCGACTTGTAATGTTGAAAAACACTACATCTCACTAAGTGACATTGTTTAATGCGGTTTTACGACGGTTGATATGTCAACCTAACCTAACATTCGCACTTGTATCTAAAGACGCTCAATTACACTGTTTCGTTCACAATTACGATATTTGCTTGACCTCACAGTTTCTCACCAACTTATTACAGTACAGAACGCTGTATCTCGCTAAATGACATCGTTCTTTAAGGTTTCACGATACTTGCATGCGCTTTACCGAGAATGTCACAACATAGCAGTTTCGCACTTGTAACGGTACAACACGCAGTATTTGCCTTGTTCATGCCGTTTTGAGTGCTTTCACAACATTTTACCTGTCGCAGTTTCGTACTCGCATTAAAACAACACTATCTCGTTAGATGACGTCGTTTTTGGTGGTTTCACGACGCTACCTAGCTTAAACTAACATAACTCAAACTAACCAGACCTTCGCACTTCTATCGTTAGAAAACGTTTTATTCGCTACTTTACAATGTTTTCTACAAGATTACGACGGTTTCATGCGCTTTCACATTAGATATCGCAGTTCCCGACTTGTAATGGTGAAAAACACAGCATCTCACTAAGTGACATTGTTTAACGCGGTTTTAGCGCGGTTCATATCTTAACCTAAACTAACCTTACCTAAACCAACCTAACCTAACCTAACCAAACCTTACCTAACATACCCTAACCTAACCTAACCTAACCTAACCAAACCTAACCTAACCTAACCTAACCTAACGTAACCTAACCTAACCTAACCTAACCTAACCTAACCTAACCTAACGACGTTTGAAAGCGCTTTCACATTAGATATCGCAGTTCCCGACTTGTAATGGTGAAAAACACTGCATCTCTATTAGTGACATTGATTAATGCGGTTTTACGACGGTTCATATCTTAACCTAACCTAACATTCGCACTTGTATTAAAAAACGCTCTATTACACTGTTTCGTTCACAATTAGGATATTTGCATAACCTCACAGTTTTTCACCAACTTATTGCAGTACAGAACGCTTTATCTCGCTAAATGACATTGTTCTTTAAGGTTTCACGATGCTTGCATGCGCTTTAACGAGAATATCACAATATAGCAGTTTCGCACTTGTAACGGTAGAACACGCAGTATTTGGCTTGTTCATGCCGTTTTGTGTGCTTTCACAACATTTCACCTATCGCAGTTTGATACTCGCTATAAAACAACACTATCTCGTTAGATGACGTCGTTTTTGGTAGTTTCACGACGCTACCTAGCTTAAACTAACCTAACCTAACCTTCGCACTTCTATCGTTAGAAAACGTTTTACTCGCCACTTTACAATGTTTTCTACAAGATTACGACGGTTTCATGCGCTTTCACATTAGATATCGTAGTTCCCGACTTGTAATGTTGAAAAACACTACATCTCACTAAGTGACATTGTTTAATGCGGTTTTACGACGGTTGATATGTCAACCTAGCCTAACATTCGCACTTGTATCTAAAGACGCTCAATTACACTGTTTCGTTCACAATTACGATATTTGCTTGACCTCACAGTTTCTCACCAACTTATTACAGTACAGAACGCTGTATCTCGCTAAATGACATCGTTCTTTAAGGTTTCACGATACTTGCATGCGCTTTTCCGAGAATGTCACAACATAGCAGTTTCGCACTTGTAACGGTACAACACGCAGTATTTGGCTTGTTCATGCCGTTTTGTGTGCTTTCACAACATTTTACCTATCGCAGTTTCGTACTCGCAATAAAACAACACTATCTCGTTAGATGACGTCGTTTTTGGTGGTTTCACGACGCTACCTAGCTTAAACTAACATCTCAACCTAACATAACCTTCGCACTTCTATCGTTAGAAAACGTTTTACTCGCTACTTTACATTGCTTTCTACAACATTACGACGGTTTCAAGCGCTTTCACATTAGATATCGCAGTTCCCAACTTGTAAAGGTGAAAAACACTGCATCTCACTAAGTGACATTGTTTATTGCGGTTTTACGACGGTTCATATCTTAACCTAACGTAACCTAACCTAACCTAACCCAACCTAACCTAACATAACCTAACCTAACCTAACCTAACCAAACCTAACCTTACGTAACCTAACCTAACCTAACCTAACCTAACGACGTTTGCAAGCGCTTTCACATTAGATATCGCAGTTCCCAACTTGTAATGGTGAAAAACACTGCATCTCACTAAGTGACATTGTTTAATGCGGTTTTACGACGGTTCATATCTTAACCTAACCTAACATTCGCACTTGTATCTAAGTACGCTCAATTACACTGTTTCGTTCACAATTAGGATATTTGCTTGACCTCACAGTTTCTCACCAACTTATTACAGTACAGAACGCTGTATCTCGCTAGATGACATCGTTCTTTAAGGTTTCACGATACTTGCATGCGCTTTAGCGAGAATATCACAATAAAGCAGTTTCGCACTTGTAACGGCACAAGACGCAGTATCTGGCTAGTTCATGCCATTTTGTGTGCTTTCCCAATATTTCACCTATCGCAGTTTCGTACTCGCAATAAAACAACACTATCTCGTTAGATGACATCGTTTTTGGTGGTTTCACGACGCTACCTAGCTCAAACTAACCGAACCTTCGCACTTCTATCGTTAGAAAACGTTTTATTCGCTACTTTACAATGTTTTCTACAAGATTACGACGGTTTCATGCGCTTTCACTTTAGATATCGCAGTTCCCGACTTGTAATGGTGAAAACACTGCATCTCACTAAGTGACATTCTTTAATGCGGTTTTACGACGGTTCATACCTTAACCTAACCTAACGTAACCTAACCTAACCTTACCTAACCTAACCTAACCTAACCCAACCCAACTTAACCTAAGGTAACCTAACCTAACCTAAACTAACCTAACCCAACCTAACCTAACCTAACCTAACCCAACCTAACCCAACCCATCCCAACCTAACCTAACCTAAGCTAACCTAACCTAACCTAACCAAACCTAACCTAACCTAACTTAACCTAACCTAACGTAACCTAACCTAACCTATTCTAACGTAACCTAACCTTACCTGACCTAACCTAACCTAACGTAACCTAACCTAACCTAACATAACCTAACGTAACCTAACCTAACCTAACGTAACCTAACCTAACCTAACCCAACCTAACCCAACCCAACCCAACCCAACAACACCCAACCCAACCTAACCTAACCTAACCTAACCTTACCTAACCTAACCAAATTATCCTTACCTAACCTAACCTAACCTAACGTAACCTAACCTAACCTAACCTAACGTAACCTAACCTAACGTAACCTAACCTAACCTAACCTAACCTTACCCAACCTAACCTAACCTAACCTAACCTAACCCAACTCAACCCAACCTAACCTAATCTAACCTAACCTAACCTAACCTAACCTAACCTAACCTAACCAAACCTAACCTAACCTAACCTAACCTAACCTAACGACGGTTGCAAGCGCTTTCACATTAAATATCGCAGTTCCCCACTTTTAATGGTGAAAAACACTGC